>NW_026682807.1:0-129691 GCF_029962835.1 Magnolia sinica | reverse complement strand
GAAAATGAGCACTGACGCTCCTCGAGCTCCGACTTGTACGAACAGTTCTAAGGACATCAAAGTTACATGGACCCCACAGTGATGTATTTATCATATCTACACCGTTCATCTATTTTTTATAAATCATTTCAAAGCATTATTCAAAAAATGAATCATATCCAAAGATCATATGGACCACACCACAAATAGTAGCAAAGATAATGATTTTCACCGTTAAACAATTCGTAGGGCCCAACATAACATTTATTTTCCATCCAATCTATTCATAAGATCATAAAGACCTGAATGAAGAGGAAAGACAAATTTCATATTGATCCAAAACTTCTATGACCCCAAAAAGGGTTTCAATGGTAGATGTTCAATGCCCCACTTCTTTTTGCAGTGTGGTCCACTTGATAGTTATATCTATCTTATTTTTTGTCTCAAGCATTAATACGAGCTCGAAAAATGAATGGACGGTTTGGATATAACACATACCTCATGATCAAACCCACAGAACTTGTTAACGTCAATACAACAGCTATATAGCCGGTGTGAGGTACACTAGCCAATCCGCTTTCGGTGTGCATACAAAAGAAGACAAACAAACAAAGGTAAAGGCAATGTAGCTTTTGGTAAGAGTTAACATTTTAACTCACGGAGAAATATTTACAATATTGTAATCTGGCTAATTAGGCCAATTACCATGTCAACAATATATATTGACATGTCGTCGATTATTGGTTTCAGCAAGTAACTAAGATATATATATATATATATATATATATATATATATATATATATATATATATATAGAGAGAGAGAGAGAGAGAGAGAGAGAGAGAGAGAGAGAGAGAGAGAGAGAGAGAGAGAGAGAGAGAGAGAGAGAGAGAGAGAGAGAGAGAGAGAGTCATGCTCCCCTGCGCACCTACGCACGTGCGCACCTTTGCACACGTGCCATAGGTGTCTAATCTGAACGGTCCGTGTGATGCGGAATCCCATAAAACCCCATGTGGAAAATTTTCACCCTCATCTAATATTCTGGTGGGCCATAGCAAAGAGAAATGCAAATCAAGGGAGGAAACTGTTTTTATTTTTCATGGCCCACCAAAGTTTCATATCAAAGTAAAACTTGGGCCTGTGGGGTTTCAGAGGTGCCGAATCACATTACAATGGACCTTGTGTACGTCCTATTGGGCCTAGACCCATGGGCCTCCAGTACATCAAATGGGCCTCATACATGGGTTTCGTATATATATATATATATATATATATATATATATATATATATATATATATATATATATATATATATATATATATATATATATCCAGGAAAAGGTTCTAGCTCACGGGAACCCCATGAGGTCGAGCTATGTCGGCCCCACCATGATGTATGTTAAACATCAACACCATGCATTTGATGGGTCCCCTTTAAATTATGAGATATCCCAAAAATCAGCCATATACGGAACTCAGGTGGGCCATACCATCTAAAATCATGTGAAGATATGCCTAAAACATATAAAAGCACTTGGTGGGGCCCACTTGAAATTTGAATGCATCTGAAACTTGGTCTGACCCCTCATCTAAGTGGGACACACATAAAGGATGGGATGGATTTGTGAACAACATCTTGGTGGGCCCAAAAAATAATTATGAATGTTTTATTGGAGGGTAACCCCTCTCAACTTTTGTATGTGGTGTGGCCCACACAAGTCACGGATTGACTTGATGTTTAATCCCTAGGCCCACTATGGAATGGTGCATTTGACTGATGGGGTAGATGTTCGACATACATCATGGTGGGGCCCACACAGCTTGACCTCATGGGGAGTTCCCATGAGCTTAGGTTCTATGTGGTCGAGCTCATGGGAACTTCCCATGAGGTCGAGCTGTGTGGGCCCCACCATGATGTATGTAGACATCAACACCATGCATTTGATGGGTCCCCTTTAAATCATGGGATATCCCAAAAATCAGCCGTATACGGAACTCAAGTGGGCCACACCGTGATGCATGTCGAACATCAACCCCATCATTCAGATGCATCATTCCATGGTGGGCCTCGGGCTTAAAAATCAAGTCAATCGATGAATTTTGTGGGCCACTTCACGTACAAAAGTTGAGAGGGGTTATCCTCCCATTAAAACATTCATAATCATTTTTTGGGCCCACCGAACTGTGGTTCACAAATCCAGCCCATCCATTATGTGTGCCCCACTTGGATGAGGGGTCAGACCAAGTTTCATATGCATCCAAATTTTAAGTGGGCCCCACCAAGTGCTTTTATATGTTTTAGGCATGTCTTCACGTGATTTTCGATGGTATGGCCCACTTGAGTTCACGACTGATTTTTAGGATATCCCATAATTTAAAGGGGACCCATCAAATGCATGGTGTTGATGTTCGACACACATCACGGTGGGGTCCACATAGCTCGACCTCATGGGAAGTTCCCATGAGCTCGACCACATAGAACCTTTTCCCTAGGTCAAGCTCATGGGAACTTCCCATGAGGTCAAGCTGTGTGGGCCCCATCATGATGCGTGTCGAACATCTACCCAATTAGTCAGATGCACCATTCCATGGTGGGCCTTGGTCTTAAAAATCAAGTCAATCGATGAATTTTGTGGGCCACACCACATACAAAAGTTGAGAGGGTTTACCCTCCCATTAAAACATTCATAATCATTTGTTGGGCCCACCGAGGTGTGGTTCACAAATCTAGCCCATCCATTATGTGTGTGTAGATGAGGGGTCAAACCAAGTTTCAGATGCATCCAAATTTTAGATGGGGCCCCACCAAGTGCTTTTATATGTTTTAGGCATGTCTTTACATGATTTTAGATGTTATGGCTCACCTGAGTTCCGTATACCGTTGATTTTTGGGAAATCCCATCATTTAAAGCGGACCCATCAAATGCACGGTGTTGATGTTCGACACGCATCACGGTGGAGCCCACGCAGCTTGACCTCATGGGAAGTTTCCATGAGCTCGACTGCATAGAACCATTTCCCATATATATATATATATATATATATATATATATATATATATATAGTTAGGTGTTTTTTTAAGAGATTTATGGTATAGTAGAAGGGAGAGATGGTAAAATATGTATTATTAATTTTTCTTATTTTAAAGAAGAAAAAACTTTATACGGTTGTTTGATGGATGTAAAAATATTGTTGAACCATTTAAATTTTTATATTTTATATTTTTTTGTCTTTTAGGTTTTGGTTTGATTCTTTTTATCTGTAATTTGTTTTGCTTGCATTGATTGTGTGTGTGAGTTGTTTCTCTACAATTAGTAGTAGAGTTAAAAGTTAAGATTTGTTTTGCTTGCATTGATTGTGTGTGTGAGTTCTTTCTCTACAATTAGCAGTAGAGTTAAAAGTTAAGAAGCCTTTTAGCATAAGATCAATGTTGGTGTTCACGTTACAATTGTGTTTCAGATGGGTAAATCGAGTTTTACCAAATTTAAAGCATCAAAGCTAGATGAATTCAATTATCCACTGTGAAAATTAAAAATGAATGTAATGTTGGTGAAGAAAGGTTGTGAAATTGCAATCAAATGGAAGAAAAGAAACTCATAGAGATACTATATAAGGTTTTTGAGGAGAAAAATCAATTAACCATAGTAGATCTTTTACTTGCCATTGATGATTTGGTGTTCAATGTATTTGATGAAACCATTGCAAAAAATTTGTGGGACAAATTACATAACTTGTACGAAGGGAAATGATTGTCAAATAAGATTTTTATCCAATGATATCCATACAACTTAAAGATGAAGAAAGTGTCTTCTTTGCAAGAACACTTGAATTTATTTAATATTATAATTAACAGATTGATGACAATTAATGTGAAGATTGGCGATGAAGAAAATATTGCACTCTTACTCTATTCGATGCCAGCTCCATGGAATTGTTTAATAATGAATCATAACAATGATCCAAATCTTAATATGGAGTCAGTTGTGTCCAAGTTGTTAACCAAAGGGTATGGAAGAAAAACACTTGAATAACCTTTTAGTGATACAATGATGATTGGAGAAGTATCTACTTAGAAAGGTATTAGTGGGAAAGATCATACAAGATTAGAGTTGAAAAGACACGAAATAGGAAAGTGTTTAAATTGCAAAAATAATAATTACTCTAACAAAAATCATAAATTCTAGAAAGTAAATTAGAAAATTTTAAAACTAACATAATCAAACATCAAATTCAAAAAAATAAAAATAAAAAATAAAAAAAAATCCAAGGAAAAGTAATAGAAAATAGAGCTGCATCCAAGGATGGAAAATTGTTATTATCTATCATTACACAAGAGAATCTAAAGTATCAATGGATTTTGAATTTGGGCATTTGATTTCATAGGACACAACACAGTAATTGTTTTGACATATCGATTATGTGATGGTGGCATAATTTACACAAGTGATGATGACACATGTAAAATTATAGGGACTTGGGATATTAGAATGTTGTTTAATGGCATCACACATATACTTTTAAGCATGCGACATGTACGAGCTTGCAAAGGAGTAATTTATTATCGATTTTTTTATTTTTTTAATGAAAATGGCTATGATTTTTTTATTTATGAAATGGATAAATTAAGGATTACAAAAGGGGTGTTGGTGGTTGTCAAATTAAGGATACTTGAAAGGTGGACTATATTAATTGATTTGAGATATTATAAGATGTGATGTTTTGATTGCCAATGCCATATAAACTTTATTATAATCTAGCATAAGCATTTGAAGTAAATTAATAAGCAAGTATTTCTTCCCAGTTTTAGTGGACCGATGATGTTAATAAGAGCTTTGCTGAAATCAAGTATCGATTATCCACAATACCCGTCCTGATTCTTTTTAGTTTCGACAAGTTGTTTGAGGTTGAGTGTGATGCCTCATATGTTGGAATTGGAGGAGTCTTATCGTAGAAAGGCATGCCGATTGCCTTTTACAACGAGAAGCTCAGTGAAACTAAAAAAAAAAAAGAACGGTCGACATACGAGCTCGAATTATACGTAGTGATTCAAGTGATGTGACATTAGCGGTATTATCTGATTCAGAGAGAATATGTTCTCTACACTGACCATCAAGCCTTAAAATTCATTAATAGTCAGACTAACATGAACCGTGTGCATGTTAGATGGGTCGCATTTTTGTTAGAATTCACATTCGTTCTGAAGCACAAATCAAGGTAACAAAATAAAGTGTTGACACATTTAATCGCCATGCATCACTACTAATTATGATGAGCAATAAGGTGGTCAACTTTGGCTGTCTCAAGGAGTTGTATACCGAAAATGAGGAATTCAAGGATGCATGGATGATGTGCCAAAAGAGTCATCCCAGTAACCTACATATGCAAGATGATTTCCTCTTCATAAGGAATCAACTATGTATCCCTCAAAGTTCTCTGAGGGAGTAAATTATTCAAGAGCTACATGGAAGTGGGCTTGACAAACACCTTGGGAGAGACAAGACGTGCGCTCTTGTTGAGGAACAATATTCTTGGCTGCAATTGGTACATGATGTGAGTAAAGCGGTGCAGTGTTGTCGTGTTTGTCATACCTCCAAGGGACAGTCTTAGAGTACGGGCCTCTACACCCCATTATATATGCCTGAAGGCCCTTGGGAGGACTTTTTTATGGACTTCGTGCTTGGTTTCCTACGACCATAGCGTGGTATAAATTCGGTATTCATAGTGGTTGATCGTTTATAAAAAATGGTTCACTTTTTCACATTTAAGAATACCCTTGATCTAACACATATGACAAATCTATTCTTCAAAGAGGTTGTGCAGTTACACGAGGTTTCCAATACCATTACTTCTGACTATGACACGAAATTCATTAATCACTTTCGGCGAACTTTATATAATCAGTTTGGTACGTAACTTCAGTTCAGTAGTACCTACCACTTGCAAACCGATGGGCAAACTGAAGTTGTGAATCGTATGTTGGGAAACCTCCTTTGGTGTATTTCAAGTGTCATGCCAAATGAGTGAGATTTGGTCTTGTCTCAAGCGGAGTTTGCATTCAATAATATGGTGAACCGCTCAACAGGAAAATCCTCATTTCAGATTGTTTATAGTCGAGTACCCCGCCAAATACTTGACTTAGTTCCTTTGCACAAGCTCCCAGGCATGAGCATTGTAGTAGAACATATAAAAGATTGAATCATGGGCATTCATGCAAATGTGCAAGCCAAGTGGGGGTGGCTAACTGTGGAGTGTGGACTAACAGTGGGGTGTATACTAACAAGCTAACCTTAAAATAATTAAAAAAAAAAAAAAAATCCAACAGGCATCGGCGACAAAAGGTATTCTAAGGTGGGCGATAATGTTATGTTTCATACGCAATGAGAGATTTCCAACCGAAACATATAACAAGTTGAAGAACAAAAAGATTGGACTGGAGTCGATCCTTCGAAAATCAATGACATCGCTTGTATTTTTGATCTTCCGGATGACATTGGGATCTCATATATTTTTAACGTTGTAGACCTGAATGAGTATCATAAATCAAAGATGGATGAGAACTCGAGGCTGAATTCTTTTGAAATGGAGGGAACTAATATAGAGCAGGTCGCAGACACTTTCATGACAAAGATAGACCAGAGAAGGCCCGATCAGAGGAGAAAACGATCATGACCGTTGAAGCCATAAATCAATTGTATCTCGCAAATCGGGATAATTTTTTTGATATATTATATGATTTTGGGGTAGGAGGACCTACTTAAGCCAACCAAACGTTGGGTTGCCCACATCGTATTTGTGAGATTTGATCTGATCAAGCGTTAAAAGTCCCATTTAGTTTCATTTTTACTATATATAGTAAGTTCGAGTTTGAGTTTGAGTATAACTTTTGATCCTTTGAGTTGTAGAAGTCACGCCCAATATAAAAAGGGCTTAGAAAAATTACAAGAATAACGTGGTCATACAAAATTGGATACTTAATATTTTTGGCCGAAAACTATGAAGTCTAGTAGGAATAGATGTCATTTATAAATAATAAGTTTATTATTCATACAAAGTCATGTTTTTAGGGTTTTTGAGTTGGAGTCTAAGGGCCTGTTGGGGAACGTGGATTTGGAACCCCCTAGGTTAGGAACCCCCGGGATTGGAAACCCCCTAGATTTGCAATCCTCCCATGTGTTTGGCACCCTGGTGTGTGAATCAACTTTAATCCAAAAGTACCTATACATGGTATATTTACAGGGGTTTGAATTTAATTACTAAATCAACTTTAATATCTCTAATTAGTGAGATATGTAATTTTTGACACAATAGTTGTGATAAGCCTGCTGAAATATATGCTTTACCTAAAAATAATGAAATTCCAAGTCTCGGATGGGCCGCAAGCACGATCATGTCTGAGTGACTAACTAATGATTTTTAATTGTTGATTAACATGGTCAATGTTTGGACGGTGCTGGACAATGTTTGGACGATGCTAATTTACATGGACAATGTTTGGACGGTGCTGATCATCATTAGTGGGCCACATGCTCAATAGAATGGTAGTGTATAGTGACCCACATGTTACACATGCAACTATTGAAATGATTTTAGTTGTAATCCAAGCTCTCACTGATGGATTGCAAACCCTTAAGACAGGGGATTAGAAACCCCCTGGATTTGAAACCCCCATTTACTTTATGTTGCCGAACAACTAACAGGATTTGGAACCCCCTCCAATCCCCTCCCCTCCAATCCACGGTGCCAAACGACCCCTAAGTCTAAAACTCCGTACTAAGTTTGAGGTCCTTATTTAAAGAGTAGTAATTTTATTTTTTACTAATTATCTTTGCTTTTATCCACCGTGGATTCGTGGATTCGATGAAGCTCTCTAAAGAGTCGAGAGAGCTCCATGAACTGGGAGTAATTATCCTATGAGGAAGACGAGATAGAGATCATCACGTCCCTTGCTGCGCCACTGTGTGTTAGCACAACTTCATTTAAATGTTACAATTGTTGATGTTAACCATTCATCCGCAAGATACAGCTTCATAAGATAATATTTTCCTACCAACCATGCTATCTTAACTACTCGTAGGCATGCAGGGAAATAACTATTCTCTTTTGAGGCGACGTATGATGCGGGAATAATTAAATGCAAACCAGCTACAGATCACCTAATGGATGGACGCGTTTTGGCTAGTGGTCGGTGCTTGTAGGCCCGCTGTGATGTGTGTTTTTTATCCACACCGTCCATTCATTTTTAAAGATTATTTTATGCTTGATCCTAAAAGTGAGGCAAATATGAATCTCATATGGACCACACCACGGAAAACAGTAGCGATTGAATTTCCACCATTTAAAACGTCCTAGGGCCGATTGTAGTGTTTATTTGACACTCATCCTGTTGATGAGGTCATATAGACATGTATAAAGGGAAAAAATAAATATCAACTTTATCGAAAACTTTTGTGGCCTCTAAGAAGTTTTTAAGGGTGGGAGTTCAATCAACACCGTGTGGTCCACTTGAGATTTTGATCTACTTCATTTTTAGGTTCATACCATAAAATGATCCGGAAAGTGGGTAGACTGCATGGATGAAACACATATTTCATGGTGGGGTCCACCGAGCACCGACCACTAGCCAAGGGAAGTAGGCTATGGTGGGCCTGATTAGCGTTAACTGAGCGGTACGTGAGGAAAATCAATCAAATTCACACGGTCCATGGTCCATGCGACGCCACATTTTCACCATGGGTCGATAAAAATAAATCCAATCAAATGCTAAGGTGGACCACACAATTAGAGAACACAGTAAAATCATGCCTAAAACTTCTAAATTCACAGTGTGGCCTACATGAGTTTGGGAATGCCATGATTTTTTTTTTTTTTTTAAAGCGTATGCAGGGCTTTAGATGAGGACATTGGATGGCAGATATGCACTATCAATGGATTCACACACAATTTGAACAATTTTAAGGGTGGGATTTTCCATCTCGAACTTTTCCATGTGGTGTGGCCCACATTAGCTTTAAATCGGCCTGATTTCTAATATCCAGCTAAACAAAGGGTGGGATATCTAATGAACAGCATGGATTTGATCTACATAAACCTTCCCTCCACATAGGGGTGTACATCCAGTCGAACCGAGTCGAGCTAGCCGCAGCTCGACTCGGCTCGGCCACTAGCTAACCTCAACTCGAACTTGGCTCGACTCGGTCTTCAAGCCTGACTAGCCAGCTCAACTCAGTTTGGTCAGCAACTCGGGTCAGCTCAAGCCGAGTTCGAGCCAAGATCGAGCTGAGTTTGCATGTGCAGCATTTTCACAAACACCTAAATTGCACCTTTAAAATCTCATTGTATTTAAGAGAGCAGCAATGGTTTTACAAGTATTTTATCAAATACCTTCTGAGCAACATAAAAATCAAGGAAAAAAAAAGGATATTGATTTTATATACATACCTTCCTTGCTACCGGCCACACTCCGTTGAGTCATTTCATCAAACACTTGGTGAGCAACATCGATACCAAAGTAACCGAGTCACTGAACTAGTTCGATTTGAGTTCAATTCGAGCGATCCGAGTCAAGTCGAATTGTGGCCAGCTCGAACTCATTTTTG
Source organism: Magnolia sinica (assembly GCF_029962835.1). Lineage (NCBI taxonomy): Eukaryota > Viridiplantae > Streptophyta > Magnoliopsida > Magnoliales > Magnoliaceae > Magnolia > Magnolia sinica. Next base: position 120,116 of record NW_026682807.1, on the reverse strand, counting down.
AGCTAAAAAAATCAGCTTGAACTCAACTTCAAACCAAGTCAAATCAAGCTTTTTAAAGTCAAGTCGAGCGAGCTAACCGAGCTAGCTCGGATGGTTTACACCTCTACCTCCACATCCACCGATTGCTCCCTTCCACAATACCTGTTTTAGAATATTGTAAAACAGTCAAGCTCCATGGGCCCACATATTGTATATGTAAATCCACTCATTCATCCTGTAAGAACTGTTATTTCAACTGTACATGAAAAAAATATCAGCCCATAGAGAACTCCTAGAAGCTACACCAATTATAACAATGTAAAATTGCTCTTAAAACTTCTAAGTTCACAAGGTGCGGCCCACATGGCTGTTGAATCGAGGCTGATTTTTGCATATTCAATTCATCCGGGTAATTTACATCTGATTAACGGATGGGCTCACACACACACTGACGGTTGGCATCCCATCCTCATTGTTCCTTATAGCGTTGAATACCTGAGTGTGGTTCTGTTCAATTTTTGCTTCAAGGATTAGAATCTAAGATAGAACCTGATGGACGGACTGGATGTTACCCATACAACTGGGTGGGCCCACAGAGCGTGGGCGATTAACTTGACTAATACAACATGGTAGGCAAACCGAACCGGGGTGATTTACCATCCTAGTCTACAAAATGGGGCCGTCCATCTACAAATCCTGGTATAATATTCTCATGTTATAAGGATTGTGAGTGGGGCATGGCATGGCATCCCACCTATTCAGAAGGGCCATTACAAGCCTTCATGTGAAAGTTGGACAGCCCCAAAAATCAGATTGATACAGTCATCATGTAGACCACCACGTTGATTGTAAAGGTTTTTGGATCGTTCTCAATTATTTTCTAGAGTGTATAGTCCACCTAATAATTAAATAGGCCTGATTTTTGGAGCATACATCATTGTATAGTATGGATCGAGTATAAAAGAGGCTGTGGGTCTCACGTAACTGTAGGTAGACAAGGACTCGGATATCATGCGAAAGGCTTTAGCAAAAAGTTATTGTGCAAGGATTCTGGGTGGGGCTCACTGAAATTAATGTTTGTGAGAAATCTAACCCGTTCATCCATTTTTCGATCTCATTTTAGGACATGCGATCAAAAATTAAGACATTCAAAACTCAAGTGGACCATATGAGATGAACCAGTGGGAAAAGGAATGTCTACCATTGAAACCTTCCTATGGTCCACCTTGATGTTTATATTCCATCCAAACTGTTTATAAGGTCATTTTTACTGATATGAAGTGAAAACACCAAGAACTTAAACTGATTCAAATTTTTGTGACTATATAAATGTTTTAACAGTGGTCACTAAATCCCTACCGTTTCTTCTTGCTTGGCTCATTTAAGTTTTGAATGCACCTTGTTTTTGGTCATATGTCCCGAAACAAGCTCGAAAAGCGGATGAACGGAGTGTCTTTCTCACAAACATCAAAGTCCCCGCACAGAATCCTTAGCAGGAACTTCGTGCGAAAGCCTTCGCAGAAAATCCGCGTCCGGTAGATAAATAAGGTGAATAGGCCACGTAAACCGTGGAAACTGCCGCCAGTGACTGGATCAGGTGCGGCTCCAGCCTTACCCAACATTGAATGGCCCTAAGTGTGGGACCCATCTTGGTTATTTATTAAATATCCATACTGTCCATCCATTTTCCCTTCTCATTTTAGAACATGTGATCAAAAATGAATCAGATCTAAATCTCATGTGAACCACAACACAGGAAAAAGTAATGAATGATCATTAAAAACTTCTCATAGGTTGCCAAAGTTTTGGATCAAACTAATATTTTTTATTTTTATTTTTAAGCTTCTTACTCTCCTTCCATACAAGTCTGTGACCTTATCAACAAGTTAGATGGCAAATAAACATTTTGGTAGGTCTTAGGAAGTTTTTAATAGTGAGTGTTGAATCACCACTATTTCCCATGGCATGGTCCACCTGAGATTTATAACTACTTCAATCTTTTATCTCATGCCATAAAATTAACTGGGAAAATGGATAGACGGTGTGGATATACAATACATACATCAAATAGATATACAATAAGTACATCAAAGTTGGTCCCACCGCCGTAGCCGCCCCACGTGGACGCGGATTTCCTGCGAAAGCCTTCCGCAGGAAGTTCCTGTGCAAGGATGTGGGTGGGGCCCGCCGACATGTTTTTGATAAATCCAATCCGTCCATCCGTTTTTCGAGATCATTTAAGTACTTGAGATGAAAAATTAGGTGTATATAGAACTACAGTGGGACACACAAGAGGAAACAGTGATCATTCAGTGAGCACCGTTGAAGCATTCTTATGCCCAAAAAATTATTGTATCAGTCTAATTTTTTGGTTTTTTCACTTCATCCCATTGACAATGACCTTATAAACGGTTTAGATAACATATAAACATCAAGATGGAGACTTGGGAAGATTTCAACGGTAGAAATTTCTTTCCCTAATTTTCCCTCTCATGTGACCCACTTGAGTTTTTTATTCGCCTCATTTTTTGTTGTACACCTAAAATGAGATCTCAAAACGGATGGACGGAATGAATTTCTCACATACATTGTAGTGGGCCCCACCCAGATCCTTGCGCAGGAACTTCCTGCGAAAGGCTTTCGCAGGAAATCTGCGTCCGCCCCATGTTGGGAGACGCCGCGGCTGCACCTAATCCACTCCCTTCTTTTGAAATTGTCGCTGTCGTGGAAATTACCATTCCGTCATTGCCTACGTTTCCTATCAACGAGATTCCTAAGACATAATTTCTTATCAGTGAACCACAAAGATCAATGGAATATATATTTATATATGGGAAAAGGTTCTACATATGCTGTCGAGCTCATGGGAACTTCCCATGAGGTCGAGCTCTGTGGGCCCCACTGTGATGTATGTCGAAAATCAACACCGTCAATCAGATGCACCATTCCATGATGGGCCTAGGGCTTAAAAACTAAAGCAATTCGTGACTTGTATGGGCCACACCACATAAGAAATTGAGAAGGGTTGCCCTCCGTTAAAACATTCATAATCATTTGTTGGGCCCACTGAGGTGTGGTTCACAAATTCAGCCCATTCATTATTTGTGTCCCACTTGAATGAGGGGTCAGACTTAATTTCAGATGCATCCAAATTTCAAGTGGGCCCCACCAAGTGCTTTTATATGTTTTAGGCATGTCTTTACATGATTTTAAATGGTACTGCCCACCTGAGTTCCCTGTACGGCTGATTTTTGGGATATCCGCATCAAATGCATGATGTTGATGTTCGACACGCATTACAATAGGTCCCACAAAGTGTGACCTCTTGGGAAGTTCTCATGAGCTCGACCGCATGGAACCATTTCCTATATATATATATATATATATATATATATATATATATATATATATAGGGAAATGTTCACCTGCACACTGGTTTCGTGGTGCAAACTTTTTTGAGAACCCATCATACGTGATGTGGATCTAAAATCTGAACTGTCCATGTGAAGCAGCACCTCATGAAACCTTCGGGCCCAATTTTTACTTTGATCCAAAACTTTGGTGGGCCATGAAAAATAAAAACAGTTTCCTCCCTTGATTTGCATTTCTCTTTGCTATGGCCCACCAGGATTTTACATCAAAGTGAAAATTTGTCCCTTGAGGTTTCATGGGATTCCGCATCACATGGATTGTTTAGATTAGACACCCATGACACGTGTGCGAAGGTGCGCATGTGCGTAAGTGCGCAGGTGAGCATGGCTATATATATATATATATATATATATATATATATATATATATATATATATATATATATATATATATATATTATTGAAAGATTTTTAAAATATATGCAGATCTTAAAATATTATGTTTTTATTGTAAAATTGTGTTAATCTTAACTTGAAAATAATTAAACTATAAAATTGGTCAACATATGAAACTCTGTAAGAACTATTGACATATAATGTGGCCATAAAATTTAGATGGTTCACTGGATGAGCCACGTTATGAAACCCTAATGACTAACCTTTTTATTTTACCATGGCCTATTAAATTTTTAGATCATGCCTAAAAAGTTTTATGAACTGGGGCATTTAGTGGATAGGTACTGTGAGGTCGACCTCATCTGAACTTCTCATGAGGTTGAGCTGTGCAGGCCCCACCATGATGTGTGTCAAACATCAACACTGTACATTTGATGGGTCCCCTTTAGGTTATGGGATATCCTAAAAATCAATCGTGTTCGACACTCAAGTGGGCCATACCATCTAAAACTATGTGAAGACATACGTAAAACATATAAAAGCATTTGGTAGGGCCCACCTGGGTCTTAGATGAGGCTGAAACTTGTTTTGACCCCTCATCCAAGTGGGACACACAATTAATGGGTTGGATCTGTGAACCACATCTCAGTGGGCCCAATAAATGATTGTAAATATTTTGATGGAAGCATAATCTCTCTTGTATATAAATGGTTTTGTGGTCGACCTCACGGGAACATGAAGTTGAGTTGTGTGGGGCCCACCATGATGTATGTCGAACATTAATACTGTGCATTTGATGGGTCCCCTTTAAATAATTTAATATCACAAAAATCAGCTATAAACAGAACTCAGGTGGGCCATACCATCTAAAATCATGTGAAGACATGCCTAAAACATATAAAAGCACTCGGTGGAGCCCACCTGAAACTTGGATGTGTCTGAAACTTGGTCTTGGGACACACATAATGGATGGGCTGGATTTGTGAACCACATCTCGATGGGCCCAAAAAAAATGATTATGAACATTTTAATGGGAGTGTAACCCCTCTCAACTTTTTTTATGTGGTGTGGCCCACACAAGTCATGGATTGACTTGATTATTAAGCCCGAGGCCCACATTATTAAGCCCGAGGCCCACCATGGAATGGTGCATCTGATTGATGGGGTAGATGTTCAACACACATCACGGTGGGACCCATACAACTTGACCTCATGGAAAGTTCCCATAAGGTTGACGACACATAACCATTTCCATATAATATGTGTGTGAGGAAATGGTTCCATGCAAAACTTCCCATGAGGTCGAGCTGTGTGGGTCCCACCATGATGTGTGTCGAAAATCAACACCGTGAATTTGATGGGCCCCCTTTAAATTATTAGATATCTCAAAAATTATCCGTATACAGAACTTAGGTGGGCCACACCATCTAAAATCATGTGAAGACATGCCTAAAAGATATAAAAGCACTTGGTGGGGCTCACCTGAAATTTAGATGCATCTGAAACTTGGTCTAACCCCTCAACCAAGTGGGATACACATAATGGATGGGCTGGATTGTAAACCACATCTCTGTGGGCCCAACAAATGATTATGAATGTTTTAATAGGAGGGTACCCCTCTCAACTTTTGTATGTGGCGTGGCGCACAAAATTCATGGATTGACTTGATTTTTAAGCCTGAGGCCCACCATGGATTGGTGCATCTAACTGATGGGATAGATGTTTGACACACATCACCGTGGCCCCACAGGGCTCGACCTCATGAGAAGTTCCCATGAGGTAGACTGCATAAAGCCATTTCCCATATATATATATATATATATATATATATATATATATATATATATATATATAGGTGTAGACGAACCGAGCTAGCTCGATTAGCTCGCTTGACTCAACTTGAAAAAGATCGATTTAACTCAGTTCGAAGCTGAGTTTGAACTGAGTCGAGCTGATTTTTTGAGCTTGAAATTGAGTTCAAGCTGGCCCTAGCTCGACTCGACTTGGATCGAACCCAGCTCGAATCGAACTCGGATCGAACCAGTTCAATGACTCGATTACTTTGATATTAATGTTGCTCACCAAGTGTTTCATTAAATGACTGAAAGAAGTGTGACTGGTGGCAAGGAAGGTATGTATATGAAACCAACACCTTTTTTTTTTTCTTGATTTGTATGTTGCTTAGAAGGTGCTTGATCAAATACCTGTAAAACCATTGCCGTTGTCTCAAATACAGTGAGATTTTGAAAGTACAATCCAGGTGTTTGTGAAAATGCTGCAATGATGAACTCAGCTCGATCTTAGCTCGAGCTGCTAACTGAATTGAGCTGAGCTGACCAGTCAAGCTCGAGGATTGAGCCGAGCTGAGTTCGAGCTGAGGTCAACTAGTGGCCGAGCCGAGTCGAGCTAAAGCCAGCTCGACTCGGTTCAACTCAATGTACTCCCCTACACACACACATAGGTGTGGAGGAATGCTCACCTGTGCACTTTCTTAAGTGAGCACCCATGTGCACCTTTGCACACGCGTCATGGGTATAGAATCTGAACAATCCACATTACGTGGCACCTCTTGAAACTTTATGGGTTGGGCTCAATTTTCAGCCCCATTCAAAACTCTGGTGAGACATAGCAAAGGGAAAGGTAAATTAAGTGAGGAAATTATTTACTTTTGCCATGCCTCACCAAAGTTGTTGACCGTTTAGATTTTGTGGGCAGGATGTGTATAAAGGTGCACACGGGTGCTCACATAAGAAGGTAATTATTCAAATATTTTTTTTAAAGAACTCATTCTGACAATCTTAAAATCTAAACCGTCCATGTGATGCAGTTACCCGTGAAGCTTTGGAGCTCAACTTTTTGTTTCCTGCTTGATTTCTATCACTCTTTCTATGACCCTTAAAATTCCTTTAATGAGTTGCCTGGATAATTCAATCTTTTCTACCAACCGTCCAATTTATAACTTTTAAAATTTGTTCAACTCGGTGGTAAAATCAGCTGACCGGTGAGATTTTCCAGATTTCCCCCGTTGCAAAATGGCCCAAGAAATGAGTGTTCAAAATCTCTTACAAGCTAGTGTGGTATTCACATAAGCAGGCATTAGAGTTCCTTGCATGATTTGAATACGTGGAATGTGAGGCAATGGATCCTGACCGTCTATCTACCCAAGCATGGCCCATTGACCCCTCTTAGCTCACGTCCTGACTGGAGCCAACGGTGGAGCCACAGCACGAGCCAGAAGCCATTTTGATCTGAGCCGTGGCTTTTAGAAGGACCTTGAGAGGTCACCATCACTGGCCGTCAAATAAGCTACCGGTAGATCAAGGCAATCACTGACAAGACAGAGAAAATATCCAAGTGTTGGAATGCTATTTGCAGCCGTCCCCATGCCAGAAGCATACCCTGCACACGTGTATAAGATCCGGAACATTCATCATGTAGGCCCTTCAGCAAATTTACCCTACTCTAATTATTATAGGGACTGACTCATCGGTTTGATGACACATGTGCATTGAATGCAGACCGTTGGTTATTCTATTTCTAAAAGTTTTCTCTCTTACATATATGGGTCCTCCTGATGAGTGAACCAGCTGGACCTTTAGGTTAAGGAAATTCACCCCAGGGCTCGCCTGGTGAACGGAGAGGATCTTTCACACGTGTGCTATATCGATGTATATTGGGCACTCTTTCCATATTGGGAAAGGTGAGAAGAACTTTCTACTTCTGACGAAGGTGCGTGGAGTCCGATTTGGAGTAATCTTATCTTAGGAAAAGGTCCATCACATGTTTTTGGACCTGAAGAACTAAGGACCAGTATGGTACACTAAGGAGCAGCAAATGAAACTGTGCACCCTCACTACTTTTTCAAGTGGTTAGAATTAATTTTCCAGAAACAGATTTTTGAAATGGTCTATCAATGGTGGGGCCTACCAATTGAACGGCTCCGATCACTTGTACACATGCCTCATGATGGAAATCGGTGCTCTCACAATCCCCACACCAGATATTGCATTTTCGGGCACACCAGATACAATCGCCCATAGCATGTGAGAAATGATCGGGTACATGGCAAGGCACCACAATTCGTGAAACCATACAATTTTTTCCTCCAATATAATACCTTCAGAAAAAATCAATACCATGAAAAATGCAGGCCCCACATTCAAGATCACCTGGCACAAAATTCAGATTATTCAGATCATCAAATGGGCCACAAAAATGGAATTAATTTACTACCGACTGTCTGACTCAGTGTTAATTATGGCCTAACTAGAGAGCTAATTAGCCTAATTTTCGACAATGGTGATCATCATTGCAGGGCTTACTCTTTTAATGATACTGATGAAGTAGATAAGTGACACGTGAAATGGTAAAGCACCACAAGCTGTGGTACCTTGGCCTCGAGAACGGATGCCCTGCATAACTAAAACGTTGGTGGAGAAATTTACGACTGTGAACCCCACCTTTTATCCAGCTGTTTTTTTGAAGCAATACAAACTTAGAATACGCAGTTGGACCTCCTCGCACGGAGTGGGAATATCAGGACGAAAATACCCCTCCTCCTGACGGAAACGGCTCTTCCTCTCCATTTCCTCTCTTTGCTTTTTCTCTCCCTTTCTACTGCCACTTTCCCTGCCGTTGCTTTCACCCCTCATTTCCTCATTGCATTTCCGGTAGAAAGACCCAAAAAAACATCTTTTTTGTCGGCCCCATATCAGCATTTTGTCTTTTCTTCTTGAAATGGTGGGTCCAGCAAAGAAAGTACACAAGACAAGTATATATATATATATATATATATATATTATTATTAAATTATTATTACACATAGACAGACACACACCGCACACACTCACGCTGCACACACACCCCACACACTCACGCTGGTGGAATTTCACCACCTATGGCACTCGAACTCTTGATCGGGAGTTGAAACTACTGAGAGTTTACCACCCGGGCAAGAGTAAGGACCCCACCTTTTATATTTTAAACTCAATTGGGCCCACATTGAATTTACTATTCATGTCGTCCATCCGTTTTTCCATCTATTTTAAGGGGTTAAGCCCCAAATTGAAGCATATCAAAAGATCAAATGCATCATACCACGGGAAACAGTGGGCATAATGATTTCCACTGCCGAAACCATAGTCGGCCCAACAGTGATCTTTGTTTGTTATCAAACCTATTCATAAAATCATACATATATGGATTAATAGAAAACACAATTATAAGCTTGATCCAAAACTTCTGTGGCTCCTAAGAAATGATCACCATTAGAAGTTCAATTCAAAATTTCAAGTGGTGTGGTCCATTTCAACATTGGATATGTTTAGATTTTTCAGCTCAAGCCACGAAATTATTTGTTAAGTTTGCCCCACTGATTTTCATGTTTGTCCCGCTGATTTTCAAATTTCTCCCGCTGATTTTTCAGTTTGCCCCGCTGATTTTTCAGTTTGCCCCGCTGATTTCTTAGTTTGCCCCGCTCATCTTCTAGTTTCCCCCGCTGATTTTCCAGTTTGCCCCGCTGATTTTAATGATTTGCCCTGCTGAATCTGTAGTTTGCCCCGCTGATTATCTAGTTTGCCCTCCTCAATTTCATGTTTTCCCCATTGAATTTCATGTTTTCCCCGCTGACTTTAATATCTCCCTCGCTGAATTTCATATTTATCCCGTTCAATTTCATGTTTGCCCCGCTGAATGTCTAGGTTTCCTCCCTCAATGTCTAGGTTCCCTTCCACATATGGGGTTTTGGTGTATACATATTGCGATGAAAATGGATGGGTATTACATAATCCGATGAACATAATGTATTACAAATAAAACACCATTATGGGGCGTAGCAAGCGTAATCGGATTGCGTACTGAGTTAGTCAGCACGTTCCCATTGTACTATGTAAACTCAGTTGGGCCCACAATGAATGTATGTAATATATCCACACCGTCCATCCGTTTTTCATTTATTTTAAGGGGTTTAGCCCCCAAATTGAAGCATATCAAAAGATCAAGTGGATCATGCCATGGGAAACAGTGGGCATAATGATTTCTACCGCCGAAACCATAGCCGGCCCAACAGTTATGTTTGTTTGTTATCAAACCTATTCATAAGATCATACATATATAGATTAATAGAAAACACAATTATAAGCTTAAACCAAAACTTCTGTGGCCCTTAAGAAATGATCAACATTAGAAGTTCAATTCAAAATTTCATGTGGTGTGGTCCATTTGAACATTGGATATGTTTAGATTTTTCAGCTCAAGCTACGAAATTATTTGTTAAGTTTGCCCCGCTCATTTTCATGTTTGTCCTGCTACTTTTTCAGTTTGCCCCGCTCATTTTCTAGTTTGCCCCGCTGATCTTCTAGTTTATCTCGCTGATTTTTTAGTTTGCCCCGCTGATTTTTCAGTTTGCCCCGCTGATCTTTTAGTTTCCCTCGCTGATTTTTCAGTTTGCACCTCTGATTTGAATGATTTGTCCTACTGAATCTGTAGTTTGCCCCGCTGATTATCTAGTTTGCCCTCCTCAATTTCATGTTTTCCCCGCTGCCTTTAATGTCACCCCCGCTGAATTTCATATTTGTCCCGTTCAATTTCATGCTTGCCCCGCTGAATGTCTAGGTTTCCTCCCTCAATGTCTAGGTTCCCTTCCACATATGAGGTTTTAGTGTATACATATTGTGATGAAAACGGATGGGTATTACATAATCCGATGAACATGATGTACTACAAATAAAACACCATTATGGGGCGTAGCAAGCGTAATTGGATTGCGTACTAAGTTAGTCAGTATGTTCCCATTGTACTATGTAAACTCAGTTGGGACCACAATGAATGTATGTAATATATCCACACCGTCCATCCGTTTTTTCATTTATTTTAAGGGGTTTAGCCCCCAAATTGAAGCATATCAAAAGATCAAGTGGATCATGCCGTGGAAAACAGTGGGCATAATGATTTCTACCGCCGAAACCATAGCCGGCCAAACAGTGTTGTTTGTTTGTTATCAAACCTATTCATAAGATCATACATATATGGATTAATAGAAAACACAACTATAAGCTTGAACCAAAACTTCTGTGGCCCTTAAGAAATGATCAACATTAGAAGTTCAATTCAAAATTTCATGCGGTGTGATCCATTTAAACATTGGATATGTTTAGATTTTTCGGCTCAAGCTACGAAATTATTTGTTAAGTTTGCCCCGCTCATTTTCATGATTGCCCCACTAATTTTTCAGTTTGCCCCGCTGATTTTCTAGTTTGCCCCGCTGATCTTCTAGTTTGTCCCGCTGATTTTTCAGTTTGTCCCACTGATTTTTCAGTTTGCCCCGCTGATCTTTCAGTTTCCTCCGCTGATTTTAATGATTTGCCCTGCTGAATCTGTAGTTTGCCCCATTGATTATTAAATTTACCATCCTCAATTTCATGTTTTCCCCGCTGATTTTCATGTTTTCCCCGCTGATTTTCATGTCTCCCCCGCTGAATTTCATATTTGTCCCATTCAATTTCATGTTTGCCCCGTTGAATGTCTAGGTTTCCTCCCTCAATGTCTAGGTTCCCTTCCACATATGGGGTTTTGGTGTATAAATATTGCGATGAAAAAGGATGGGTATTACATAATCCGATGAACACGATGTATTACAAATAAAACACAATTATGGGGCGTAGCAAGCGTAATCGGATTGCGTACTGAGTTAGTCAGTACGTTCCCATTGTACTATGTAAACTCAGTTGAGCCCACAATGAATGTATGTAATATATCCACACCGTCCATCCGTTTTTTCATTTATTTTAAGGGGTTTAGCCCCCAAATTGAAGCATATCAAAAGATCAAGTGGATCATGCCATGGGAAACAGTGGGCATAATGATTTCTACCGCCGAAACCATAGCCGGCCCAACGGTGATGTTTGTTTGTTATCAAACCTATTCATAAGATCATACATATATGGATTAATAGAAAACACAATTATAAGCTTGAACCAAAACTTCTGTGGCCCCTAAGAAATGATCAACATTAGAAGTTCAATTCAAAATTTCATGTGGTGTGGTCCATTTGAACATTGGATATATTTAGATTTTTCAGCTCAAGCTACGAAATTATTTGTTAAGTTTGCCCCGCTCATTTTCATGATTGCTCCACTAATTTTTCAGTTTGCCCCGCTGATTTTCTAGTTTGCCCCGCTCATTTTTCAGTTTGCCCCGCTGATCTTTTAGTTTTCCCCGCTGATTTTCCAGTTTGCCCCGCTGATTTTATGATTTGCCCTACGGAATCTGTAGTTTGCCCCATTGATTATTAAGCTTGCCATCCTCAATTTCATGTTTTCCCCGCTGAATTTCATGTTTTCCCTACTGAATTTCATATTTGTCCCATTCAATTTCATGTTTGCCCCGCTGAATGTCTAGGTTTCCTCCCTCAATGTCTAGGTTCCCTTCCACATATGGGGTTTTGGTGTATACATATTACGATGAAAACGGATGGGTATTACATAATCCGATGAACATGATGTATTACAAATAAAACACAATTATGGGGCGTAGCAAGCGTAATCGGATTGCGTACTGAGTTAGTCAGTACGTTCCCATTGTACTATGTAAACTCAGTTGGGCCCACAATGAATGTATGTAATATATCCACACCGTCCATCCGTTTTTTCATTTATTTTAAGGGGTTTAGCCCCCAAATTGAAACATATCAAAAGATCAAGTGGATCATGCCATGGGAAACAGTGGGCATAATGATTTCTACCGCCGAAACCATAGCCGGCCTAACGGTGATGTTTGTTTGTTATCAAACCTATTCATAAGATCATACATATATGGATTAATAGAAAACACAATTATAAGCTTGAACCAAAACTTCTGTGGCCCCTAAGAAATGATCAACATTAGAAGTTCAATTCAAAATTTCATGTGGTGTGGTCCATTTGAACATTGGATATGTTTAGATTTTTCGGCTCAAGCTACGAAATTATTTGTTAAGTTTGCCCCGCTCATTTTCATGATTGCCCCGCTAATTTTCCAGTTTGCCCCGCTAATTTTTCAGTTTGCCCCGCTGATCTTTCAGTTTCCCCCACTGATTTTAATGATTTGCCCTGCTGAATCTGTAGTTTGCCCCACTGATTATCTAGTTTGCCCTCCTCAATTTCATGTTTTCCTCACTGAATTTCATGTTTTCCCCATTGACTTTAATGTCTCCCCCGCTGAATTTCATATTTGTCCCATTCAATTTCATGTTTGCCCCGCTGAATGTCTAAGTTTCCTCCCTCAATGTCTAGGTTCCCTTCCACAAATGAGGTTTTGGTGTATACATATTGCGATGAAAACGGATGGGTATTACATAATCCGATGAACATGATGTATTACAAATAAAACACCATTATGGGGCGTAGCAAGCGTAATCGGATTACGTACTGAGTTAGTCAGTACGTTCCCATTGTACTATGTAAACTCAGTTGGGCCCACAATGAATGTATGTAATATATCCACACCGTCCATCCATTTTTTCATTTATTTTAAGGGGTTTAGCCCCCAAATTGAAGCATATCAAAAGATCAAGTGGATCATGCCATGGGAAACAGTGGGCATAATGATTTCTACCGTCGAAACCATAGCCAGCCCAACAGCGATGTTTGTTTGTTATCAAACCTATTCATAAGATCATACATATATGGATTAATAGAAAACACAATTATAAGCTTGAACCAAAACTTTTGTGGCCCCTAAGAAATGATCAACATTGGAAGTTCAATTCAAAATTTCATGTGGTGTGGTCCATTTGAACATTGGATATGCTTAGATTTTTCAACTCAAGCTACGAAATTATTTGTTAAATTTGCCCCTCTCATTTTCATGATTGCCCCGCTAATTTTTCACTTTGCCCCGCTCATTTTCAATTTGCCCCGCTGATCTTCTAGTTGCCCCGCTGATTTTTCAGTTTGCCCCGCTGATATTTCAGTTTACCCCGCTGATCTTTTAGTTTCCAGCGCTGATTTTCCAGTTTGCCCCGCTGATTTTAATGATTTGCCCTACTGAATCTTTAGTTTGCCCCACTGATTATCTAGCTTGCCCTCCTCAATTTCATGTTTTCCCTGTTGAATTTCATGTTTTCCCTGCTGACTTTAATGTCTCTCCCGCTGAATTTCATATTTGTCCCGTTCAATTTCATGTTTGCCCCGCTGAATGTCTAGGTTTCCTCCTTCAATGTCTAGGTTCCCTTCCACATATGGGGTTTTGGTGTATACAGATTGTGATAAAAACGGATGGGTATTACATAATCCGATGAACATGATGTATTATAAATAAAACACCATTATGGGGCGTAGCAAGCGTAATCAGATTGTGTACTAAGTTAGTCAGTACGTTCCCATTGTACTATGTAAACTCAATTGGGCCCGCAATGAATGTATGTAATATATCCACACCGTCCATCCGTTTTTTCATTTATTTTAAGGGGTTTAGCCCCCAAATTGAAGCATATCAAAAGATCAAGTGGATCATGCCATGAGAAACAATGGGCTTAATGATTTCTACCTCCAAAACCATAGCCGACCAAGTAGTGATGTTTGTTTGTTATCAAACCTATTCATAAGATCATACATATATGGATTAATATAAAACACAATTATAAGCTTGAACCAAAACTTCTGTGGCCTTTAAGAAATGATCAACATTAGAAGTTCAATTCAAAATTTCATGTGGTGTGGTCCATTTGAACATTGGATATGTTTAGATTTTTCGGCTCAAGCTACGAAATTATTTGTTAAGTTTGCCCCGCTCATTTTCATGTTTGCCCCGCTAATTTTTCAGTTTGCCCCGCTGATTTTCTAGTTTGCCCCGCTGATCTTCTAGTTTGCCCCGCTGATTTTTCAATTTGCCCCGCTGATTTTTCAGTTTGCCCCACTGATCTTTTAGTTTCCCCCGCTAATTTTTCAGTTTGCCCCGCTGATTTTAATGATTTGCCCTGCTGAATCGGTAGTTTGCCGCGCTGATTATCTAGTTTGCCCTCCTCAATTTCATGTTACCCCCGCTGAATTTCATGTTTTCCCCGCTGACTTTAATGTCTCCCCCGCTGAATTTCATGTTTGTCCCGTTCAATTTCATGTTTGCCCCACTGAATGTCTAGGTTTCCTCCCTCAATGTCTAGGTTCCCTTCCACATATGGGGTTTTGGTATATACATATTGCGATGAAAACAGATGGATATTACATAATACGATGAACATGATGTATTACAAATAAAACACCATTATGGGGCATAGCAAGCATAATCGGATTGCGTACTGAGTTAGTCAGTACGTTCCCATTATACTATGTAAACTCAGTTGGGCCCACAGTGAATGTATGTAATATATCCACACCAACCATCCATTTTTTCATTTATTTTAAGGGGTTTAACCCCCAAATTGAAGCATATTAAAAGATCAAGTGGATCATACCATGGGAAACCGTGGGCATAATGATTTCTACCGTCGAAACCATAGCCGGCCCAACAGTGATGTTTGTTTGTTATAAAACCTAATCATAAGATCATACATATATGGATTAATATAAAACACAATTATAAGCTTGAACCAAAATTTCTGTGGCCCTTAAGAAATGATCAACATTAGAAGTTCAACTCAAAATTTCATATGATGTGGTCCATTTGAACATTGGATATGTTTAGATTTTTCGGCTCAAGCTACGAAATTATTTATTAAGTTTGCCCCGCTCATTTTCATGATTGTCCCGCAAATGTTTCAGTTTGCCCCGCTGATTTTCTAGTTTGCCCCGCTGATCTTCTAGTTTGCCCCGCTGATTTTCCAGTTTGCCCCGCTGATTTTTCAGTTTGCCCCGCTGATCTTTTAGTTTCCCCCGCTGATTTTCCAGTTTGCCCCGCTGATTTTAATGATTTTTCCTGCTGAATCGGTAGTTTGCCCTGCTAATTATCTAGTTTGCCCTCCTCAATTTCATGTTACCCCCGCTGAATTTCATGTTTTCCCCGCTGACTTTAATGTCTTCCCCGCTGAATTTCATGTTTGTCCCATTCAATTTCATGTTTGGCCCGCTGAATGTCTAGGTTTCCTCTCTCAATGTCTAGGTTCTCTTCCACATATGGGGTTTTGGTGTATACATATTGCGATGAAAATGGATGGATATTACATAATCCGAAGAACATGATGTATTACAAATAAAACACCATTATGGGGCATAGCAAGCGTAATCGGATTGCGTACTGAGTTAGTCAGTACGTTCCCATTGTACTATGTAAACTCAATTGGGCCCACAATGAATGTATGTAATATATCCACACCGTCCATCCATTTTTTCATTTATTTTAAGGGGTTTAGCCCCCAAATTGAAGCATATCAAAAGATCAAGTGAATCATACCATGGGAAACAGTGGGCATAATGATTTCTACCGCCGAAACCATAGCCGGCCCAACAGTGATGTTTGTTTGTTATAAAACCTATTCATAAGATCATACATATATGGATTAATATAAAACACAATTATAAGCTTGAACCAAAACTTCTGTGGCCCTTAAGAAATGATCAACATTAGAAGTTCAACTCAAAATTTCTTGTGGTGTGGTCCTTTTGAACATTGGATATGTTTAGATTTTTCGGCTCAAGCTACAAAATTATTTGTTAAGTTTGCCCCGCTTATTTTCATGATTACCCCGCTAATTTTTCAGTTTGCCCCGCTGATTTTCTAGTTTGCCCCGTTGATCTTCTAGTTTGTCCCGCTGATTTTTCAGTTTGCCCCGCTGATTTTTCAGTTTACCCCGCTGATCTTTTAGTTTCCCCCGCTGATTTTTCAGTTTGCCCTGCTGATTTTAATGATTTTTCCTACTGAATCGATAGTTTGCCCTACTGATTATCTAGTTTGCCCTCCTCAATTTCATGTTACCCCCGCTGAATTTCATGTTTTCCCTACTGACTTTAATGTCTACTCTGCTGAATTTCATGTTTGTCCCGTTCAATTTCATGTTTGGCCCGCTGAATGTCTAGGTTTCCTCCCTCAATGTCTAGGTTCCCTTCCACATATGGGGTTTTGGTGTATACATATTGCGATGAAAATGGATGGGTATTACATAATCCGATGAACATGATGTATTACAAATAAAACACCATTATGGAGCATAGCAAGCGTAATCGGATTGCGTACTGAGTTAGTCAGTACGTTCCCATTGTACTATGTAAACTCAGTTGGGCCCACAATGAATGTATGTAATATATCTATACCGTCCATCCGTTTTTTCATTTATTTTAAGGGGTTTAGCCCCCAAATTGAAGCATATCAAAAGATCAAGTGGATCATGCCATGGGAAACAGTGGGCATAATGATTTCTACCGTCGAAACCATAGCCGGCCCAACAGTGATGTTTGTTTGTTATCAAACCTATTCATAAGATCATACATATATGGATTAATAGAAAACACAATTATAAGCTTGAACCAAAACTTCTGTGGCCCCTAAGAAATGATCAACATTAGAAGTTCAACTCAAAATTTCTTGTGGTGTGGTCCATTTGAACGTTGGATATGTTTAGATTTTTTGGCTCAAGCTACGAAATTATTTGTTAAGTTTGCCCCGCTCATTTTGATGATTGCCCCGCTATTTTTTCAGTTTGCCCCGCTGATTTTCTAGTTTGCCTCGCTGATCTTCTAGTTTGCCCCGTTGATTTTCTAGTTTGCCCCGCTAATTTTTCAGTTTGCCCCGCTGATCTTTTAGTTTCCCTCTCTGATTTTAATGATTTGTCTTGCTAAATCTATAGTTTGCCTCGCTGATTATCTAGTTTGCCCTCCACAATTTCATGTTACCCCCGCTGAAATTGAAGTTTGTCCCGTTGAATATTATGTTTTCGTAACAGGGTTTAGGCGTGCTTCTTTGAAGATGACAACTCTCTTCAAGAAGAAAATATGACCAATTAACCAACTATAAAAGTAGTTGCAAATAACATCTTCTTGTTGATTCACCACTATAAATGTTCACTAATCTGGCCAACGTTGAACTTGGTAAAATGTCCAGCTTGCCCTGTTCAATTTCCAATTTCTTGTTAGCTTCGATCAATGTATAGCTTATGTTGATGGTTTGTCTCTGTCCAATTTTTGGTATTTCCTTGCTCATTTTCTCTTTATATTTCATATAAAGCTTGTTCAAATTAATGAAATGCTACATTGTTTTCAGAAATGGTTCCAATTTTGTACACTATGTTTATCTTGTGAATTTTATGTTTGATATGTTTTTCAATTCATTTCTGTAAGCGATGAATATTCTGCCGTAATCTCCAACCCAACATCTAGGTGTACACTGACATGGTGGTTTGACAAGGTGAATGGTGAAGTGGAAAAGCACAATAGTCGCCTAAATCTGTTTAGGCAATCCCCCTTCTCGTTTCTATTGCATGTTACATCCTTTAGATTTATAGGGGCTATATTTCACGTTCTTTTATTAAGATACAAAGGTGATTCAGTATTTGAGATTAAGGGGAGGCGATTGCAATTTTCGGAGATGGACTTTGCCCTCATTATCGGTCTTAAGATTAGAGATCTTACTGTACCGAAGAATCGTTGCACTACGAGTACACTAAGAGATAGATACTTCAAAGAACATCCAGTCTTAAAGAAGCACCTAATGGATGTGTTTGAGAGATTAGTTGACACCAATAAGCATGAGGATGTCGTGAAGGTTGCCCTACTTCTAGTTGTAGAGTGCTTTCTTAGGGGAACCGAACCGAAAACCATGTGCAACTTGGATTATATTCACCTGGTGGACTCGTTAGATGATTTCTATATGTATCCCTGGGGTAATCTGGGATACTATACAATGTTGCAAGGAATCGAATTTACTGTTGCCGCATCAAGGTCCCCTCGGTACACTGTATGTGGTTGCGTCCTTCCCTTACATGTAAGAACACCTTTTATTTTCTATGTTTTCCCTCTATATTCAATTATAGATTTTTAACCATATACAATTTCATTCTAACAGGTTTGGGCAGTAGAGACATTTCCGGCCCTACAAGTGTGTATTATTTCATATGTTCCCCATCAAATTCTACGCTTCATTCAATATCGAGGCTGGAAATGTTGGAGGTACAACAGAATAAATGCTATTTTCGAGAGTAAAGTTGTAAGTTTATATATCTCCGGCATTTACTTTGCTTAAGTTGACGTATACGCTTAATTATTTAACATTACTCTTTGTTCTTTTCCAGACATTAGTAGTAATGAAATTAGAAACAAGTCTACGAGAATGGAAAACGGATGCCATTCGCTCAGTGCGTGACAGTTTTCAGGTGAGATGTCATGAAAAATGAACTATAATTTTCTGTCATTGTAAAGTTATCCTTACTCTTACATATCCATCTATATATCTTGTAGCTTACCGAGACCTAGGAAGATAATGATGATGAGGGTAATGAGACTGATCATAAGGAGGATGAGTCAGATGATAACCATGAGAAAGGCGTGGAGGGAGAGGGACCGAGGGAGGGTGTAACATCCTTGATTTTCACTGTTTTGGATTTCCAAAAAATCCATCAATTTTTATTTTTATTTTTATTTTATTTAATTAACCTAAATATTACTTAATGACCATTAGCACTCAATGTCAGTTTATACAGGGTGTACCAGTGAAGAACTGCACAAGTCCGGTTAATCAGGTAACGTCCCGTCCAACCAAAACAGTGTACTGAGGCGTTCTCGTAGGATTTGCCGCAGGACCGTTCGTTTAAACTACTCATGATTTGGTGCCATAACTAAATTAAGTTAGGATTAGCCCATTAGAGTAGACCAGTCGGGTTGTGATTGGGCCAAGTGCGGGCCGTCAAGCCAAATGGCCATTTACACTTGGTAGCAGCCCGTGCGGGCTATATCGCGACATGAGAAGGTCAGAAAATTATAAAAATTGAGGGGAGCATAGATCTCACTGGGCTTGAGGACCATCGCGGACCACGGACCCAGTGGACACCCAGAAGTGTAATCTGGCACTTGCCAGATGCGCCCCACCAATGCCAAAATTGGAATTTAGCACGTGTAAATAAAACTGAAATGTAAAACATTTCAGCCATCAGATTTCTTCATAATTTACGATGAGGCTCTAATGTATTTTTCTACACCCGCCCACAAAATCTGAGACCTGATCGTGAAACGGTGACCGTTGATCGCAAATCGGACCGTTGCGGTAAAATCCCGCATCCGTTTGCCCCTAAATTTTGCATGGCCCTTCATCGGGCCATGGAGCACCTATCCTATTAGTTTCATGGCCAGATGGCTACCAGAACTGCTCTGATTATCCAAACAAGCTCTAGACCGCTCGTTGGTGGACCACTAGTTCCAAAACTATAGAATAATGTCCATCTCATTGGGCTTGACGTCCATCGCGGGAATCGGACCTGGGTACTGCACAGAACCGGTCAACTTGAGCCAAAGGTCGAGTGCATGAGAAGTGCAAATACCCTAAAGGAAGGAGTTGGAACTTAAGTGAATTGAGTCGTCCACTTTTATGCAAAGTTGAGGATTTCGGACCGTCGGTTTACGACCAAACTTTATCCATGGAGTAAGGATATTTCCCTACTCATATCCGTATAGCTGCGGCCCTGATCGACTATCGGTGACCGTTGAACAGACTTCTTATCATATCTGTCGATCGGCGCATCCAAATGGCGGGCCGATCATATCCATACGTAGATCATCATTAGGACTAGCTATCTTACGGTGTATATTGACTTGTACACCCCATAGTGGGCCCTATAGGCTAGAAAGACCCTCTCATAGGTCTAGTATAGTAAAAACCCTACACTTGGGGCCATTGTCACCAAATCTGGCATTATAAAAGGCCTTATTTGGGGCACCCACTCCCTCATACGAATTTACCCTAAGGAACAAAGGGAGAGAGGAGAGAAAAAGGAGAAGGAAGAGAGGAAGAAGAGAGTGAAGGTGAGAGTGAAGGTGGACCGTAGGCAAGGTGGGATCCAAAGGAGTTCAATCTTGCACTACCCTACCTCTTCTTCAAGGAAGAGCCCTCCACCACAACCACACATTCGCTCTGTTGATCATCTAGGTAAAAATCCTTATCCCTTTTCTTGAAAACCTTGAGTTGAGGAAGGATTTGTTTGAAACTCTAACATGCAAATGGTTGCTTTAGGGATTCCGGCCGTCCGACCCCAAAAGCCCTCATTCCTAGGTCATTTTCCAAGCCTCCAACGATCCATAGGTGCGGACTATTATCCTTAGGTGGCCTAGCACCAAATTATAGTTGGAGTTTAATGATTTTATTTGCTTGGTGTGTTGTATGGAAGAATCTAGGAAAACCTAGGAATGTCATATTGTTGGAATTGTATGAATTGCATGTTTATTTCTCTTTGATGTTAATCATGCCTCTCTCATAATCTAGTGTATGGATGATTACATGCTCATGTATGGTTGATTTCTTCTTCTCATATATGTTGCTTCATCTTGTGTATGATTTATTACTCTTGTACATATGATTTCTCAACATGGAGGAAGTGTTAACTTCCTCACTAACCCACACCACACACCTACACTTTATTCATGATATTAATAGATGTTTGTTAGAGAAATATGAATTGTATGTTAAGCAACATGAGAACACGGTGTTGAATATGCTTGATGTTACATTGGTAGTTGACATGCTATAAGTCACTATTCCTACCATTGGGTTGGTCAGGAACATGAGGAGAGCGAAGGTGGTTCCGTTGGTAGGACAGCTTGAGGCTAAACCCATGGGTTTGGGCGAGTACGTGTGGGCAGTAGTAGTTAGGCTACATGGGTCGCTTGTACCCGATGTCGTACCGCCACATACTTGCCTGGGCTCGTGCGGTTTAGTCCACTGGCTAACCCACCTGGTTGTTAACCTTGTTTGCTCACATATGTATGGAAACTAGAACACCTTACCACCGTTGTAACCCATCGATACCGGATGGAATATTGATCCACGGTCTCGTGAGCCGGGCATGGTGGAATGGGACACGGTGTCCGAGCTGTCGGCCTACACTGGGGTGACGTGCCTCCCCGTAGTGACCGCGAGCGACCCCACATTCAGCACCCCCATGTGCTTGAAGTCGGGGATGGGGGAAACCCGATGGGGTCAAGGATCGCGGGGTCTCGGCCTCACACATTGGGGGGTCTTGGCCTCGCAACTAGTTCAGGGCATTTGATACGTGGGGTATATCAGATTCCCAAATCTGCTGGATAAATGGACTTAACTAAGAACCTAGTTAACATCATCATTGCATGGCATTAGCTAGGTTGGCGACTCGGCAGTCGAGGTCGCATTGAGGGAGTGTTGGCATTGGCGATCGTTAGATGTTGTCGCACGAGGGAGCGTTGTGGTGAGGGCATACATCATATCATCTTGCATGCATGCACATTAACAAGACTAGATAAATATTTATGATTGATTATTTTTCATTAAATTCTTATTATAATTGATGCTTGTTGCAATTTAAGGCTAATAGCACCCACTGAGTTGATCACTCACTCCCACTCTGGGACGGTGTTTTAAAACACCAACCAGACTCGTTCATAGATGCAGGTGATACAGATTTCGTGGAGCCTAGTGATGCGAGCCTCGAGGAGGAGGACGAGTTCTCTTCCTTTCAGCTGATGGATGGTTCCCCGTCGGCCTAGTAGATAAGATTTGGATCGCTGAGTTGTGGACTCAGCCCTATTCTTTTGGGCATGATACTCCTTTTGTGATTTTGCTGGGCAACGCCTGATGCGACCCTTTTTATATCCTTTTGGACATGTATATAATGATCTATTTTCATTTCAGCAGACTAGTTGTGAACATGCTTCATGTTTCAAGTAATTCCATGCTGCGCCTTTAAACCTGGATTAATCGCATATTAATGAAAACCGATTATAAGTGACCCCAGGAACTCGGGAGTCGAGTGTATGCACGACCCCCGATTTTCAGGGTGTTACAGAAGGTATTATGAAGAATGTTATTTTTATGGAGAAATTTCGAATTGAGAGGGAAGAGTTGAAGAAGGAGAGAGAGGAATTGAAGAAGGAGAGGGAAGAATTGAGAAAAGAGAGGGAAGAGATGAGAAGGAAAGAAGCAATGTTTGCTGAGAGGGAGAGGTTGCTAAATGAGAAAGAACAATTGAAGAGGGAGAAGGATTTGTTTTTTGAGGACAAGGAAAAGTTAGTGAATAAGAGGGAGGAATTTATTAAGGAGAAGGAATGTAGTCGTACACGGAGGGGATGTTTTGTGATGGAGGAGGGTGAAGAGTTGAGGAAGAGAGGGGAAGTAAATAATATTGAAGATAAAGAACTTGGACATGGGGACCTAGATGTGCAGTCATATAGTAATGTCAAAGGTAATGTATTGAATGCATCCACTTCTCATCCTATTTATACGATGTGAAGACACCTTAAATCGCATGCAATGTGGCCCTAGACAAGAGGCAAGGCAGTTGGAAGAAATGAGTGACGAGATAGCTGAAGATGAAGATGAAGATGAAGAAGGTAGCGAAGAGGATGAGGGTGAAGAAGAAGGAGAGGGTGATGATACAGGTGAGGTGCCCAATGCACGTCAAGGTTTAGATGAGCGTGTAGGGGCGATCGAGGTGAAACTATCTGAGATTAAGAAGGACCAGGACTATCTGAAGCGTAAGATAAAGAGTATGCAACGAATGATAAAGGCGGTGTTGTGTTGTGTACAGAAGGAGGGAGTGCCACCTCCCTCGCTAGATTCGGTATCACAGTAGGGAGTTGTGATGCATATGGACTCCACTTCTGTTTAGCCGTGTTAGTAGTTATGTGCTTTGTGTTTAATGTGTAGTAAGAAGTGGATCATTTCCACCTAGTATTATAATAGTTAGTAGTTGGCATCATTTACGTTTTTTACATGGTTAGTTATGTATGGGAACAATGTACTAACTCAGATTATCAATGAAAGTGTTTCCGCTTTGGTTTATGATGTGCAGTAGTGTATGGATGTTCTCATTTTATTACTCTCAATCTCCTTCATCATGCATCTCAGATTGATTCTGTCATTTCTCATCCCAAGCATGAAATTAAGTTAGGCAAGCATGAAAATGAGCGGAGCAAACTGAAATATGAGCGGGGCAAACTAGAAAATCAGCGAGGGAAACTAAAAAATAAGCGGGGCGATCTAGAAAATCAGCGGGGCAAACTGAAATACGAGCGGGGCAAACTAGAAAATGAGCGGGGCAAACTGAAATATGAGATAGGCAAACTAGAAAATCAGCGGGGGAAACTAGAAAATAAGTGGGGCGAACTAGAAAATCAGCGGGGCAAACTAGAATATCAGTGGGGTAAACTGAAATATGAGCAGGGCAAACTAGAAAAATGATGGGGCAAACTGCAATATGAGCGGGGCAAACTGAATTTTGAGCAGGGTAAACTAAAAAAACAGCAGGGCAAATTGACATATGAGCGAGGCAAACATGAAAATGAGTGGGCCAAGGGGTTTCCCTTCTATGCCTATGAAGTTCTTGTTTATCAGGCATGTTTTTGCTTTTGCTCATTCTAGTATCTGCGCAATTACCGTGCATTGATTTCCATGAGCATTTTCCTTTTTGACAAGCATAGCTGTCACGCCCCGAACTCGGAAACCGGGCTCACAAAATTCCCGATTGCCGAATCCGGCGCCGACAGCCTCCGTAGAACCCCATTCTCTGATCCCGACACCCATTTACCAGGTTCCGATCCTGGGATACTACAAGGAGGGTTTCAAATCATTAGTCTGATTCATAATGAGCATAACAAAAGCATAACCCACAAACAATAAGCACAAGAACACCACCACAAAATCCACTATGATCAAAAACTTTTTAGTACAATGCGACAGAAAGGGGAAATACAATGTAACAAAAGAAGCAAAACTCCAGAAGCTCAGCTGCACGCTCCAACTACAGCGAGACTATGGCTGCGGCTGCGTCCTGGCGTCACCTGCACGCATCAATCGTGCATAAGCTTATGGAAAGCTTAGAGGGTGGTGTAAGTGTGTGCGCAATATAAACGTGCTGAAAATGCAAGGTCAGAGTGATGCGGAATCATGGTGATGAGCACATGAATGCAATCAGCCGTACCAAGGCTATGCGGTGCAAGATATGAATGCTATCGGCCATAACACATCCATGCGATGCGAGATGCAACTCAAGCATGCCAATCCTCATCACGTATCAGTACAGTTCTCATTCTGGATAATCACCGGGGTTCAATACACTCCAAATGGCACTGTCGCTCTCCTAGCCGCACAGCCCAAGTGAGCGTAAGAAACCTCACTATCCGCCTGACCAATAGTCTGCCAATACCTATCCGGCACGTCGATAGCGGACCCATTCGCGAGCTGGTCAAACTCAGCCTAGTATTGCCCCCTACCCTCGGGCGAGTAAGGCCACACTCCTTTCCAACCGACCACGACACAGTGGGAGACGCGGCCTCCTGGTATTCGGCCTTCATGCGCTCGTATATCCACTCGGTCTCGACGTTGGAGTCATCCTCTGGTACCATCGGGTTTAGGGATTTTCACCCAGGGACATCTATGGTGCCCGTATGCTAGAATCAAATATTTCCGGTCTCCAATCCTGCCATCCACGATGTATCTGTGGAGGCTATGGCCCTGATGTCGCTAGGACAATAACTACAATCACACAAATGCAAGTGCATGAATCATACTATCAGTCATGCAACAGCCCTGTATATACCATGCACTTATATGAGGTAACTCCGCCTATCAGGGAGCCCATAAACAGTCTATCCAAAGGTATATGCTATGATCGGTCATTCCTCACATCAAGCATACATATGGTGCGAATGATCATGAATCATGCATCTATACTAAACATGTAATAAGAGATGGGTTCTAGGTATAATGGAGATGGGCCTAGACGGCCTACTTACCACAAGTTTGGGCCTATCAGAGGGCCTTAGGGAGAGCTATAATGCGGACATTTAACCAACATTATCAATGTGGACGTCAAACCAACATCGCTCCCAAGGAATGGCCTTCCATGAATCACATATTGTAATGGACCTATTTACATCTTATTGGGCCTCGTCCCAACGGCCTTAGGTTCATTAAGTGGGCTGCCTCATATGGGCCTTATATAAGTCAAGTGGGCCGCATCAATGGCCTCATGTACATTGCAATGGGTCATACTCCATGGGCCTTTGAAAACATCACAATGGGTCTCGTAACATGGGCCTTATATATATCAGAGTGGGCCTCGACAACGAGCCACCAATACGTCGAATGGGCCTAATCTCATGGGCCTTATATATATATATATCAAGGTGGGCCTCCCCAACGGCCAGAAATACATCAATATGGCTCCATCACATGGGCCTAGGGCCCACCATAATATTTATTTGAAATCCAACCTATTCATAAGGTCACTTGGACCTTGGGTAAGGCCCACTGAAATGTTTATTTGAAATCCAACTTATTCATAAGGTCACGGGACCAGGGTAGGACCCACTACAATATTTGTTTATCACCCAATCTATTCATAAGGTCACGTGGGCCTAGATAGGGCCCACTGATATTTATTTTTTTTTTCATACAAAATGGGCCCACCGATATTTTTATTTTTTTTATACAACATATTGGGCCACATGGTGAAGGGACCCACCGTAATGTTTATTTTTCATCTAACCTGTTCACAAGGGTCACGTGGTGGAGGAGGGCCCACTGGAACATTTATCAGGCCTCCACCCAGCTTACAAGGTCTCGTAGACCAGGGACCACAGTAACGTTTATTTGCCTTTTGGCGTTGATGAGGCCATCCAAACTTAAGGCCCACCGTGATGTGGTCAACAGATCCAGCCCACCCATTTTGTGTGTCTCACTGGACTAACGGTCCAAACCAAATTTCAGTAACATCCAAGAATCAGGTAGGCCCCACCAAGTGACGTTATATGTGTTGGCATGTCTTCACATGATTTTAAATGGTATGGCCCACCTGAGTTTAGTATAAGGCTGATTTTCGGGGTGGACGTGTGGACCGAGGGTACCCATCGAATGCACGGTGTTGATGATCGAAAGGAGCCAAGGTGGGGCCCACAGCTGGGGCCGTGAGCCCCAGCACGTCCGTCCGTCAGGGAGCCCAGCGCAGGCGCTGCCTGCGCGTTCTGCCAGTGGCAGCGGCTGCTGCTGCTGGTTCTTCTTTTTTTTTTTTTTTTTTTTTAAAACGGGGTTTTTCTGCTGTTTTTCCCAGGTGGGGCCCGCTTTAGTAAGATCCACACCAACCATTGGATTCCTTGGTCCAAGACCGACCCAAGGAGTCCAATATTCGTCCTATTTTTGGCAAATAGAAGGGTCACGGTGGATTTTAAGGGTAATACTACTAGTTCCCATGGTATGGCCCGCCAGAAAATGGGATCAACTTCATTTTTCGGCTCAACGCCTAAAATGAGTTGAGGAGCAACATGGACGGCTTGGATCTTACATATACATCAAGGTGGGGCCTGCATGAGTGGCCCACCACTCCCTTTCTCTCTTTTTTTTTTTAAATAAGGTAATGTTTGCAACGTCCAGCGTCCAGGGACGCTGGACGATTTACAATTCTTATCATTGTGGTGGGTCCCACGTAGACATGGTCCACCACTATATGTGCATATACTTATAATATATCTTATATTATATATATATATATATATAATACATATTATATTATATATATATTATATATTATATAAAATATACACATATAAATATATACATATATATATACATATATATGTATATAAAGATGCATTGGACCCATCCAAACAGTGGATGGTGTGGATCATCGCCTGTAATAGAGTGGGCCACACCGTCTGATGTAGATGGACGGGGTAGATGTAACACATA
Source organism: Magnolia sinica (assembly GCF_029962835.1). Taxonomy (NCBI): domain Eukaryota; kingdom Viridiplantae; phylum Streptophyta; class Magnoliopsida; order Magnoliales; family Magnoliaceae; genus Magnolia; species Magnolia sinica. Next base: position 92,544 of record NW_026682807.1, on the reverse strand, counting down.
TTGGTGGGATCCACACCGTTATAAAGAAAGAGAGAAAGAGAGAGATAGAGAAAGACATACGGTGAGATAGAGGAACCCCGCCACTATGGGCCCTCTTGATTAAATCACATACATCCAATTGGGTCCCACCAACAAGTGGGCCCAAAAATTTAAAATAATGAAAAATCACCCACCTTATCTTCCTTCTCCTTGCTCCCTTGGACTCCTTAGCTCCTTACCTTCACTTTTAATGGAGGTTGATGAAAGATGAATGGTTGAGATTGGAGATGAGAGGGTGGGCCACACTTGAAGTTGAGAGAGTGTGTTGGATGTGTGAAATTTCTCATGGGATTTGAAAAAATTGCTAGAGAATGAGAGGGAGAGATAGAAATAATGGGTGGAGGGATGGGTGGAGTGAGGTGATGGAGTGATGGGTTGGGTTGAAAAATTGTAAAGGTGTATGGTTGTTGTTGAAATTTGGAAAAGAGGAGTGGTGAGGTGGAAAGAATGGTGGACTTTTGGAAAAAGAGGGAATGGGTGAAGTACTTGATGTATGAGATGCATTTATGGTTAATTGATGGGACTAATTGTGTAGAGATTCCCTCGAAATCCGCAACACGCGGTGTTTCTTCGGAATAAACGCTGATCGGCATCTTCTTACCTGGGTATCGGTTCGGTGCGCAAGTTACGGCGTTGGAACCGCAGCGACGACGCGATCACCAAGACATAAGTTTCGGATCGAGCCGACGTCGGTGCGCGGGACCTGGCTTAGGATCGTGCGTAAACACCGGATATGGTGCGAAGGTTGCCGAACTGTAACCGGAAGGACCGCGGAAGCTAACGGAATAGTACGGATTAAGACACGGGTCTTACAGCTCTCCCCTCCAAATAAAAATTTCGTCCTCGAAATTTAAACAATCATTACAAGAAAACATAAATCATAATAGAAGAGGAAGCAAGGCATCGTCATATAAATATCAGAGACAGCATATAACATACAACATACAATCAATCATCAAAGAGATGAGGATAGCGCTCTCGAATCTCAGCCTCGCGCTCCCAAGATGCCTCATCCATAGAATGGTGACCCCACTGAACCTTCACCAAGGGAATGACCTTGGTTCGGAGGACCTGCTCTTTCCGATCAAGGATACGAACTGGCTGCTCGATGTAAGAAGCGTCCTCACGAACCTCCAACGGCTGCCAATCGATAACAGGAACTATGTCTGACCCACACTTCCTCAACATAGAGACATGGAAAATATTGTGAACGTCAGACAACTGAGATGGTAAGGCAAGCCGATAGGCCACGACGCTAATGCACTCGGTGATCTCGAAAGGTCCAATAAATCTTGGGGCAAGCTTGCCCTTCACTCCAAATTGAACCACGCCCTTCATGAGCAAGACCTTGAGATATATATGGTTCCCTACATCAAACTCCAAGGGACGACGCCGGCGATCAGCAACACTCTTCTGCCGGCTCTGAGCTGTGCGCATCCTCTGCCTAATGATATTAATAACCTCTGATGTCTCCTGCACAAGCTCGGGACCTAGGAGACGCCGCTCTCCAACCTCGGTCCAACAACTCGGAGATCTGCACGGTCTCCCATATAATGCCTCAAAAGGAGCCATGCCAATGGTCGCCTGATAGCTGTTGTTGTATGCGAACTCAGCCAATCGCAGATGCTCATCCCAGCTACCACCGAAGTCAATCACGCAGGCTCGAAGCATATCCTCAAGGATCTGGTTGACCCTTTCGGTCTGGCCATCGGTCTGCGGATGATACGCGGTACTGAGCTGCAAATCAGTGCCCATAGCTCTCTGAAAGCTCCTCCAAAACTGAGACGTGAATCTCGGATCTCGGTCAGAAACGATCGAGACTGGTACGCCGTGCAGTCTCACAATCTCCTCAAGGAATAACCTCGCAAGCCGGTCCAAAGGCCAAGTCGCACTAATCGCAAGAAAATGTGCCGACTTCGTCAGACGGTCCACGACAACCCAGATAGCGTCATGACCACGCTGAGTCCTCGGCAAACCCATAATGAAATCTGTGGATACGTGCTCCCACTTCCACATCGGGACGCTCAACGACTGCAATAGACCAGGGGGTCTCTGATGATCGGCCTTGACACGCTGGCATGTGTCACACTCGGCCACAAAACTGGCAATCTGGCGCTTCATCCCTGCCCAGTAATACTGCCTCCTCATATCACGGTACATCTTCGTCGAGCCAGGATGGATAGAAAACCGCGATCGATGCGCCTCGGTCATAAGATCTCTACGCAACTCAGGAATATCCGGGACACACAATCGGCCTCTAAAGCGAAGTCCACCATCAGCACCCATCTCGCTAACTGCTCGACTCTCGAGATACCGCATCTCGCTCTGTAATCCCTGTAACGACTCATCATCTGTCACGAGCCTCGATCACCCTTGCGACAAGAGAGGGTTGGATCGACAGGCTCGATAACTGGAACGATAGAAAAATGGAGACCAAAATCAAAGTCGTACTCTGCTATATCCTCGAGCATCTTCCACTCGAATCATCATATGTGCCACTGGGCCTCGTGGCTGACGGCTAAGGGCATCCGCCACCACATTCGCCTTGCACAGGTGGTACCGGAGGTCAAAATCATAATCCTTCAGAAGCTCCATCTGGCGTCTCTGTCTCATGTTCAGCTCGACCGAGAAAATAGATACTTCAAGCTCTTGTGGTCAGAGAAGAGCTCAAACTTAACCCCATAGAGATAGTGTCTCCACACCTTCAGTGTGAAGACAACAACTGCCATCTCCAAATCATGCGTGGGGTAGTTCACTCATGGACCTTGAGCTGGCTAGACACATAAGCTACAGGTCTACCTGCATCAGGACAGCACCCAAACCCACATGCGAAGCATCGGTAAACACCACAAATCCATCACTCCCAGAGGGAAGAGTGAGAACAGGAGCGGACGTGAGGTGGTCCTTTAGTTCCATAAATGCTCGCTCACAGGCGTCACTCCAAATAAACTCTACGCCCTTCCGAGTCAACTTGGTCAACGGGGCTGCAATACGGGAGAAGCCCTTAATGAAACGCCAATAATATCCCACCAAACCAAGGAAACTGCGGATCTCGGACGCAGTCGTGGGCTGGCCCCACTGATGCACTACCTCAACCTTCAAGGGGTCCACTGTGACACCCTCCCTCGTCACCACGTGACCTAGGAACTTCACCTCCTCCTGCCAGAACTCACACTTCATCTTCGCATACAAGTGGTGGGCACGGAGGGTCTGCAAGGCGATCTCTAGATCTGCATATGGTCCTCACGGGTCCTCGAATATATCGAATGTCGTCGATGAAGACTACAACAAACCGATCGAGATATGAACGAAAGACCTCGCTCATCAATCGCATGAAGACCGCGGGTGCATTGGTCACCCAAAGGACATGACTTGAAACTCAAAATGACCATAACGCGTGCTGAGCTGTCTTCGGATGTCCTCCTCTCAAACACGAATCTGATGATAACTGGAACGCAGTCAATCTTCGAAAAGAACCGTGCACCTGCAGATGATCAAATAAATCGTCTATCCTTGGGAGCGGGTACTTGTTCTTAATCGTGACCGGTTGAGCTCGCGGTAATCTACGCGAGCCTCAACGAGCCATCCTTCTTCCCGATGAAGAGTATCGGCGCTCCCAAAGGCAAACTGCTCGGACGGATGAATCCCAACTCACGCAACTCGTCCCACTGTCATTGTGGCTCACGCAACTCCATCGGTGCCATACGGTGCACGGGGCCTTCGAGATAGGCGCGACAGGCACAAGATCGATCTGGAACTCGATATGACGGCGAGGAGGCAATCCTAGAATCTCCTGAAACACGTCGAGAAAGTCGCAAACAACCGGCCACCGATCAATACAAATGGCAATAGGCTCCTCGACTGCACAGGACATCAAGCAAGACAACGGCTCTCCTCTGGGCTCAGCGATGAACTGGAACTGCGGCAAGCCTGGTATGCAGAACGTGACTGTCCTCGCAGAACAGTCCAAGATAGCGTGGTACTCGGCAAGCCAATCCATGCCCAAGATAACGTCGAAATCTGTCATCGGCAGCACAAACAAGTCAGCGGGCAAAAAGATATCACCGACAAGAACCGGACAAGATGGACAGAAACAGCCCAATACTGTGGTCCTCCCCAAGGGCGTCAATACGGTCAAATCCCTCACTAGTAGACTCTGTCTGCAATCCAGTCGATCGGCAGAAACCCTCGGACATGAATGAGTGAGAAGCGCCAGAATCAAATAATACTCGAGCGATGCATGAAGAGACGGGAAGTATACCCTCGACGACTCCTCCGGATGACTGCGGGTCCTGCTGAGCCGCGTAGAATCTAGCCTGAGCTGGCTGGGGAGGTGCCTGTCCCCTCTGCGGTCCCTGGTGCTGCTGCTGCCTCTGCGGCGGCCTATACTGCTGCCTCTGCTGCTGCTGGGGTCTCGGCGGCTGAGGTGGCTGTGGTCGCTGCTGATGGGGTCGCTGCTGTGCTGGAGGCTGCTGCTGAGGTCGCTGCTGTGCTGGAGGCTGCTGTGGTGCTCTCGGCGGATGTAGGTGAGGCTGTTGTGATCCTCTCGACTGCTGCAGATGAGGGCGAGGGCACTCAGACAAGCGATGCCCTGTCCCACCACATCCAAAACAAGTCCCTGCAAATGGCTGCTGGGGTGGCGCTGGAGATGCTGCTGGGGCTGCTGGTGCTCTAGCAGGTGGGTGGCTCCTGTACCTCTGTGGTCGTCGCTGCTGCTGGGAGCTACTGGAGGGGGTCTGCCTCTTCTGACCCCTCCTCTGATCTCTATCGGCCTGCGCGCCAGCCCACTCTGTCTCGTAGATCTGAGCCCTCCACACCACTGCCTGGAAGGTCGGAAGCTCGTGCCCAATCACACGGCCTCGAAGACCGTAACGTAAGCCGCTCTCGAAACGGCGGGCCTTCCGCCCCTCATCATCAACCATATATGGCGCAAACCTCGATAGCGCCACGAAACGAGCCGCGTACTGTGCCACGGCCATGTCTCCCTGCACTAGAGTCTCGAACTCTAGTGCTCTCTGACGTCGAATATGGTTAGGGAAATACTGCTCCTCGAATCGATTTATAAAATCATCTCATGTCCAGACGTAGTCAGGTCCTGCGACGCGGGTAACCGAGGTCCACCAGTGCTCGGCCTCGCCCTGAAAAAGAAACACTGCCAACCGAACTCGCTGCTCGGTCGTACATGACATGGTATCAAAAATCTTCTCCACATCGGAGCGCCACCTCTCAGCTGCTGTCGGATCTGGCTCGCCCTGGAATCGTGGAGGATCAAACTGTCGGAACTCTCGAAGTAGGGCACTCGCACGCTCCTGCTTTGCCTGGGTCGGTGAAACAACCGGGTGTCTGCTCTGCCCCTGAAGTGCGGCCGTCACAGCCTGCAGCATCTGCTGCAACTGAGAAACACTCACGGATACGGTCGGATCTGCATTAGTATCTGGTGGAGGTGCAGCATCCTCAGGATGGGCGGTATGAATCTCTGGTAGAGGAGCGACATCCTCAAGCTGGGCAGCAGGAATCTCTGGTGGTGGAGCAGGGGTCGTAGGTGGTAGTGCGGGAGCCGCAGGTGGTGGAGCTGAAGTCTCAGGTGGTGGTGCGGGAGTCGATCGGATCACTCTCCTGCGCGCCATGTCCTACAGGAAAGAGCGAAGGTGCCTATTAACTTAAAGGCTCGCGAAGGCACGCACATTAAGGGTCTGTAATAAAAGGTCGCTAAGCTATCCGAACTTAAGACTTAATCATTCATAGCAGACATGTAATGTTGTTCTTGGTTATTCCCGAGTTATGCTTTGATACCAACTTCTGTCACGCCCCGAACTCGAAAACCGGGCTCACAAAATTCCCGATTGCCGAATCCGGCGCCGACAGCCTCCGTAGAACCCCATTCTCGGATCCCGACACCCATTTACCAGGTTCCGATCCTGGGATACTACAAGGAGGGTTTCAAATCATTAGTCTGATTCATAATGAGCATAACAAAAGCATAACCCACAAACAATAAGCACAAGAACACCACCACAAAATCCACTATGATCAAAAACTTTTTAGTACAATGCGACAGAAAGGGGAAATACAATGTAACAAAAGAAGCAAAACTCCAGAAGCTCAGCTGCACGCTCCAACTACAGCGAGACTATGGCTGCGGCTGCGTCCTGGCGTCACCTGCACGCATCAATCGTGCATAAGCTTATGGAAAGCTTAGAGGGTGGTGTAAGTGTGTGCGCAATATAAACGTGCTGAAAATGCAAGGTCAGAGTGATGCGGAATCATGGTGATGAGCACATGAATGCAATCAGCCGTACCAAGGCTATGCGGTGCAAGATATGAATGCTATCGGCCATAACACAGCCATGCGATGCGAGATGCAACTCAAGCATGCCAATCCTCATCACGTATCAGTACAGTTCTCATTCTGGATAATCACCGGGGTTCAATACACTCCAAATGGCACTGTCGCTCTCCTAGCCGCACAGCCCAAGTGAGCGTAAGAAACCTCACTATCCGCCTGACCAATAGTCTGCCAATACCTATCCGGCACGTCGATAGCGGACCCATTCGTGAGCTGGTCAAACTCAGCCTAGTATTGCCCCTACCCTCGGGCGAGTAAGGCCACACTCCTTTCCAACTGACCACGACACAGTGGGAGACGCGGCCTCCTGGTATTCGGCCCTCATGCGCTCGTATATCCACTCGGTCTCGACGTTGGAGTCATCCTCTGGTACCATCGGGTTTAGGAATTTTCACCCAGGGACATCTATGGTGCCCGTATGCTAATCAAATATTTCCGGTCTCAATCCCGCCATCCACGATGTGCTGTGGAGGCTATGGCCCCGATGTCGCTAGGGCATACAAGAACTACAATCACACAAATGCAAGTGCATGAATCATACTATCACTCATGCAGCCTCGTATATACCATGCACTTATATGAGGTAACTCCGCCTATCGGGGAGCCCATAAACATTTATCCAAAGGTATATGCTATGATCGGTCATTCCTCACATCAAGCATACATATGGTGCGAATGATCATGAATCATGCATCTATACTAAACATGTAATAAGAGATGGGTTCTAGGTATAATGGAGATGGGCCTAGACGGCCTACTTACCACAAGTTTGGGCCTATCAGAGGGCCTTAGGGAGAGCTATAATGCGGACATTTAACCAACATTATCAATGTGGACGTCAAACCAACATCGCTCCCAAGGAATGGCCTTCCATGAATCACATATTGTAATGGACCTATTTACATCTTATTGGGCCTCGTCCCAACGGCCTTAGGTTCATTAAGTGGGCTGCCTCATATGGGCCTTATATAAGTCAAGTGGGCCGCATCAATGGCCTCATGTACATTGCAATGGGTCATACTCCATGGGCCTTTGAAAACATCACAATGGGTCTCGTAACATGGGCCTTATATATATCAGAGTGGGCCTCGACAACGAGCCACCAATACGTCGAATGGGCCTAATCTCATGGGCCTTATATATATATATATCAAGGTGGGCCTCCCCAACGGCCAGAAATACATCAATATGGCTCCATCACATGGGCCTAGGGCCCACCATAATATTTATTTGAAATCCAACCTATTCATAAGGTCACTTGGACCTTGGGTAAGGCCCACTGAAATGTTTATTTGAAATCCAACTTATTCATAAGGTCACGGGACCAGGGTAGGACCCACTACAATATTTGTTTATCACCCAATCTATTCATAAGGTCACGTGGGCCTAGATAGGGCCCACTGATATTTATTTTTTTTTTCATACAAAATGGGCCCACCGATATTTTTATTTTTTTTATACAACATATTGGGCCACATGGTGAAGGGACCCACCGTAATGTTTATTTTTCATCTAACCTGTTCACAAGGGTCACGTGGTGGAGGAGGGCCCACTGGAACATTTATCAGGCCTCCACCCAGCTTACAAGGTCTCGTAGACCAGGGACCACAGTAACGTTTATTTGCCTTTTGGCGTTGATGAGGCCATCCAAACTTAAGGCCCACCGTGATGTGGTCAACAGATCCAGCCCACCCATTTTGTGTGTCTCACTGGACTAACGGTCCAAACCAAATTTCAGTAACATCCAAGAATCAGGTAGGCCCCACCAAGTGACGTTATATGTGTTGGCATGTCTTCACATGATTTTAAATGGTATGGCCCACCTGAGTTTAGTATAAGGCTGATTTTCGGGGTGGACGTGTGGACCGAGGGTACCCATCGAATGCACGGTGTTGATGATCGAAAGGAGCCAAGGTGGGGCCCACAGCTGGGGCCGTGAGCCCCAGCACGTCCGTCCGTCAGGGAACCCAGCGCAGGCGCTGCCTGCGCGTTCTGCCAGTGGCAGCGGCTGCTGCTGCTGGTTCTTCTTTTTTTTTTTTTTTTTTAAAAACGGGGTTTTTCTGCTGTTTTTCCCAGGTGGGGCCCGCTTTAGTAAGATCCACACCAACCATTGGATTCCTTGGTCCAAGACCGACCCAAGGAGTCCAATATTCGTCCTACTTTTGGCAAATAGAAGGGTCACGGTGGATTTTAAGGGTAATACTACTAGTTCCCATGGTATGGCCCGCCAGAAAATGGGATCAACCTCATTTTTCGGCTCAACGCCTAAAATGAGTTGAGGAACAACATGGACGGCTTGGATCTTACATATACATCAAGGTAGGGCCTGCATGAGTGGCCCACCACTCCCTTTCTTTTTTTTTTTTTAAAATAAGGTAATGTTTGCAACGTCCAGCGTCCAGGGACGCTGGACGATTTACAATTCTTATCATTGTGGTGGGTCCCACGTAGACATGGCCCACCACTATATGTGCATATACTTATAATATATCTTATATTATATATATATATAATACATATTATATTATATATATATTATATATTATATAAAATATACACATATAAATATATACATATATATATACATATATATGTATATAAAGATGCATTGGACCCATCCAAACAGTGGATGGTGTGGATCATCGCCTGTAATAGAGTGGGCCACACCGTCTGATGTAGATGGACGGGGTAGATGTAACACATATTGGTGGGATCCACACCGTTATAAAGAAAGAGAGAAAGAGAGAGATAGAGAAAGACATACGGTGAGATAGAGGAACCCCGCCACTATGGGCCCTCTTGATTAAATCACATACATCCAATTGGGTCCCACCAACAAGTGGGCCCAAAAATTTAAAATAATGGAAAATCACCCACCTTATCTTCCTTCTCCTTGCTCCCTTGGACTCCTTAGCTCCTTACCTTCACTTTTAATGGAGGTTGATGAAAGATGAATGGTTGAGATTGGAGATGAGAGGGTGGGCCACACTTGAAGTTGAGAGAGTGTGTTGGATGTGTGAAATTTCTCATGGGATTTCGAAAAATTGCTAGAGAATGAGAGGGAGAGATAGAAATAATGGGTGGAGGGATGGGTGGAGTGAGGTGATGGAGTGATGGGTTGGGTTGAAAAATTGTAAAGGTGTATGGTTGTTGTTGAAATTTGGAAAAGAGGAGTGGTGAGGTGGAAAGAATGGTGGACTTTTGGAAAAAGAGGGAATGGGTGAAGTACTTGATGTATGAGATGCATTTATGGTTAATTGATGGGACTAATTGTGTAGAGATTCCCTCGAAATCCGCAACACGCGGTGTTTCTTCGGAATAAACGCTGATCGGCATCTTCTTACCTGGGTATCGGTTCGGTGCGCAAGTTACGGCGTTGGAACCGCGGCGACGACGCGATCACCAAGACATAAGTTTCGGATCGAGCCGATGTCAGTGCGCGGGACCTGGCTTAGGATCGTGCGCAAACACCGGATATGGTGCGAAGGTTGCCGAACTGTAACCGGAAGGACCGCGGAAGGTAACGGAATAGTACGGATTAGGACACGGGTCTTACAATAGCGGGACAAACTGAAAATACTGTGGGACAAGTTAGAAAGTTCATTCATCATCCACCAAGATTACAAAGTATGCTATACATCAAAACACTAAATAAATTACAAAGTATACTATTTTTCAGGTATGGAAAACTTGCACTTTCGGTGATTATGCCCAGTTTGTTTGCATCGCCCACACTTTATTGTTTTCGATTCCTCTCCACGCAATGGAATTCTCAGCTTTTGGGGTCTTCCAACTGACCTCCTTTGTCCTGGAGGTTTAATTTGCGCACAGTACTCCTTAAAGCTCACCGAAATTTCTTCCCACCCACTCTTGTCACATACTGGGTACACCGATTCGCTATACGTAACTATGTAATTTTGCACCATGTAGAATGGGGAGCAATATGAGTAATGAGGGAGATTGTAGTTTATACATGCTGACAGGACATGTATACAAGGGTACCCCTTCATGCCAAACTCGCGACATGTACACGAAAACTCACTGAGCTTGACTGTATCATTATAATCTCCCACAACATAGTACTCATCTCGAGAAATAAGATGACAGCGAACATCTCGCGCCTTTTGCACAAGATCCTTTAACTGCTGCTCCGCCCATGGTGTCAATGGCCCTATAAACGATGCTGCAGATTCTCTTCTCTTATAAAACAATTCATGTATCTTCAATCTAACCCCTTCTATCAATTTCGTAACGGGGTATTCGCGTGCTTCTTTAAAGAGGGCATTGACACACTCGAAAATGTTTGTAGTAACTAAGTTGAATCTTTTTCCTGGAAAGTATGAAGATGCCCATCTCTCGTATCCGATTTCTGTCAGCCATGCATGTACTGCGGGGTTGGCCATTTCGATATCATGCATTAATTTTTCGAATTCAGCCACCCTACATGTCTTCACTGCCCGCCAGAAGTACACCTCCAATGACTTGTCTTTAAAGGTGTCCACCAAGTTTCTGTAGACATGATATGCGCAGTAGCCATGAATTGCACGTGGGAAGACATGGGGTACCTCTTTCAGTAAACCTTTATGTCTATCGGATATAATCACAAGATCCTCCAGAGACCCTATCGCATCGCTAAGGTAAGTAAGGAACCAATTCCAACTGCTACCGTTCTCTGATTTCCCGATGTCAAATGCAACTGGAAATATATGATTGTCCCCATCTAAGGCTGTGGCGATGAATAGAACATCCTTGTATTTTTCCTTTAAGTGTGTCCCGTCAATGGCTAATACCCTCCGCAATGATTTTTGAAAACTTCTAACGCATTGTCCGAGCACAACAAAACATCTTTCGAACCTGAAAGTCTCTTTGTTAATATGCAGGGCAGTCATTGTCCCTGGGTTGACTATCCTCAATTCATGTAAATACAAGGGGAGTTGATTGTAGGAGTCTTCATAAGACCCCATCACCTGATTGATTGCAAGCTCCTTAGCTGCCCATGCCTTCCTATAATTGATAACAATATTATACTTCTCTTATATGGCGAAGATAATATCACGTGGCCTCAACCCTAGGCGTTGCTCTATGCGGCTAACAACCAAATCACATGCTAACTTACTGCTTGCTTGCCGGTGATCGCTCATCATCCATGACATGCCACACGTGTGATTTGGCGTATAAGTCCGTATCTTGAAAATTCCTGAATCACCCACGCGTGATGCATGAACCCTCCATTCGCATCTTTCTTCGAAGCATACAACTGTAAATCTCCTAGAATTTGAGTACAGTACCCTGTACTGAAATTTATTTTGAAGGGCAAATTGGCTCAAAACATGCTGACACCGACTCTTGTCCTTAAATGTTTGCTCAACGGCTATCTCAGTCGATTCACTCAACGAATCCGTATATTCCAGCATTGCTGCATTAGTGAATGCAGCATCATTAAACGGCACAGGAACTTGATGGGTGTTGAAGTTTGATGTTTCGGGAAGGTCTGGATGCGGGATGTTGCTTTCAGGATTGATGTATCTTCGGGCTGTGGATGATAACGGCAGATCTGCTATTGTTGCTAGAGGCGGTGCCATGTAATTACAAATGAGGTCAAGGTCACGTGCACCGCAGACTTGGGTACTCACAAATTTTGATGTTTGGGGCGGCTCGGACAGTTGATCATTTGTTCCTACTACTTGTAATGGATTTGGCTTATATTCAAATTCTCCATTCTCTTCTGCCACACTGTCAATGTGTATTGTCATATTAATGTGTTAGATTGTCTCGATGACTAAAGGGATGAACTTTTTCGAATGCTCCAACTGTGTTGCCAGGAACACTTTGACATCATCGTCGTCCTCAAGTATGGTTGGAGGGATTAATTTATTAGAGCAGGGATACAAAACTTTCATCTGAATATCACAATCTGTTGGTGTTCTCTTAATAATCCTGTACATTTTAGATAGAAGTTCCTCGTACGTAGTATCAACATCTAGCGAAATAGTTTTCGTACTTCCACTCGTGTACGTCCATTGCTTGTTTTCACATTCTAACTCCCCGCTATAGCAACAGATGATTCTCGTAGCCATTATCTGCATAATTCAATACAATGATAAATTATCAATAAATTGTTAAACAACGGAAGCTTCCCATAAGACAAAACTCAATTAAATAATAGAAGACCAAAAACTCGCTTTCCCTTATAGATGAGAATGATACAAAGCTTAAGGAAATAAAGAGTAAGCAACGCGTTAAATTTTCACGTAAACAACCAGAGCTTATATGGATTAGGCCTTCTACGAATGATTTCGTATCGTATTTTATTAAATTGAGTAAGGCAATCTAACATGACATTGAGCGGGGAAAACTGGAAAAATGAGCGAGACAACGTACAATTAAGTAGGGCAAATATGAAATTCAGCGGGGGGGTAAGCATGAGATTCAGCAGGGCAAACATGAAATTGAGCGAAATGGAATTCAGCAAGCATAGCATGTAATTAAGTGGGGCAAACTATTAATTAAGCTATGCAAGCAAACATTAAATCAAGTGTATGTAATCCCCATCAACTTGCATTAAATTGACCATAACTAGCATCAAATAAGTCCATCAATAAATTCATTGAGCTAGCATCAAATAAACAACCAGAGCTCATACATTGAAAATATGAGCGGGGCAAGCTAGAAATTGAGCTGGGGAAACATGGAATTGAGCTAGGCAAACATGAAACTCAGCGGGGTAAACTAGAAAATCAGCGGGGCAAACTCAAATTGAGCGGGACAAACTAGAAATGGAGTGAGGCAAACTACAAAATTCAACAGGAAAATCCAAGAAATCAGCCAGGCAAATAGAAAATTGAGCGGGACAAACTATAAATTCAGCTATGTAAGCAAACATTAAATCGAGCGAGCGTCGCATGATATTGAGCTGGGCAAATGATATTTCGAGCGAGCATAGTATGATATTGAGCTGGGCAAACATTAAATCGAGTGAGCATAGTATGATATTCAGTGGGGCAAACATTAAATCGAGCGAGCATAACATCATATTCAGCGGGGCAAACATTAAATCGAGCCGGCATAGCATGATATTGAGCGGGGCAAAAATTAAATTGAGTGAGCATAGCATGATATTGAGCTAGGCAAACATTAAATTGAGCAATCCTAGCATGAAATTTATCGAGGCAAACATTAAATTGACCTTATCTATCATGAAATTAAGCTGGGCAAATATTAAATTGAGCGATACTAGCATGAAATTTATCAAGGCAAACATTAAATTGAACTTATCTTATCTACCATGAAATTAGGCTGGGCAAACATTAAATTGAGTGATCCTGGCATGAAATTTATCGAGGCAAACATTAAATTGACCTTATCTTACCTACCATGAAATTAAGTTGGGCAAACATAAAATTGAGCAATCCTAGCATGAAATTGAGCAGGGTAAACATGAAATTCAGCGAGCATAGCATGAGATCGAGTGAGCTCTAACATGGAATTGAGTGAGCTTCAAATGGAATTGAGCGAGTTCTACATGGATTGGACCGATCAGCACATAAAATTAACTAAGCCTAACACATGAAATTGAGTAAGCCTAATACATGGAATTGACCAAACTTCGCATGCAATGCACGTGTACGAGCCGAGCATTTTTTAAAAATATCTGTACCACCGACTACCGTAGTACAGGTCAAATGTAGGTTGAAGAGAGGTGCTTTGGAGTGAGGGAATATTTTCAACCTTCTCAAGGATTACAAATGCAGCCACTTCATGGGATTTCATGTAACCCTAGCAAAGAAAGAAAATGGCAAATGTAGAATGATGATATTTACATGATTCACTAAGATTTGATAAGGAAAATGAGAAGAATAACCTCCATGCGTCGGTTTATCGTTGAAAAGGAGTGAAAGACTGTTATTTTGAGAAGGGAGTGAAAGCAACAGGAGTGAAAGAATGGAGTAACATATTAAAGGAAAGGAAACGGATTGGCTACTCACCCTGCCACCAGCCAATGGCTGTGGTCGGTGGTCTGTGAGCCCCACCATGATGTATGTGTTTCATCCATTCCGTTCATCCATTTTTTCAGTTCATTTTAGTCCTTGTTCCAAAAAATGAGAGGGATATAAATCTCAGGTGGACCACACAACAAGAAGATAATATTGATTGGATATTGACAATTAAATTTCTCCTAAGGCCCAATGAACTGTTTAATTGACATCTAATCTGTTGATTAGTTCATACAGGCATAGATGAAGGGAAAAAACAAAAATCAAGTTCATCCAAAATTTTTATGGCCCTCTAATGGTTTCTAGTGGTTGACGCTCATTCAACACTGTTTCCTATAACGTGGTACACTTGAGATTTGGATATACCTCATTTTTGGTCTCATACCATAAAATGATGTGGAAAAATATATGGACGCATGGATGAAAAGCATACATCATGGTGGGGCTCACAGAACACCGACCGTCCGCCATTAGCTGGTGGCAGTGGGAGTACCGAATCCGTTTCCGTCAAGAGGAGGGGTATTTTCGTCCTAATATTCCGACTCCGTACGAGGAGGTCCAACTGCGTATTCTAAGTTTGTATTGCTTCAAAAAAACCACTGGATAAAAGGTGGGGTCCACAGTCGTAAATTTCTCAATGTTAGTGAGGAAAGACGGCAAGGTACCGCAAGTTGCGGTACATTGGCCAGGAGTTGGCAATTTCTAGCAGCTCCCATCATTTCATCTTAACAACAGATGCATGGTTAGAAGACTTGGGGTCTCAACCCGACCGCTGAATAAGCCCGACTCACCCAAGTCAAGGGTGTCTCATGGTATTAAACTAGGTTAGGATCTGATCGAGTCGGTCCAGTTCCAGTCGAGTCACTTAACTCAGTAAAGTCATATCATATAGCAATTAGGGGTGTACACTGAGTCGAACTGAGTCGAGTTGTCCTCATCTCAACTCGGCTCGGCCATTAGCTGACCGTAGCTCGAACTCGGCTTGGCTCAACTTGGATCTCGAGCCTGACTGGCAGCTCGGCTCAGTTTAGTCAACAACTCCAGCCAATTCAAGCCAAAATCAATCATATGTAGCATTTTCACAAACATATGCAGTGCACTTTTAATCTCTCATTGAATGTAAAATAGCAATAGGTGTTTACAAGTATTCCATCAAGCACCGTATAGGCAACATCAAAATTAAGGAAAAATTGTATTTGTTTCATATACATACCTACCTTACCACTAGCCGACACTTTATTGAGTCATTTTATCGAATACTTGGTTAGCAACATCAATATTAGCTTAACCGAGTCACCGAACTAGTTTGATCTGAGTTCAATTCGAGTTGGGGTTTGATCCAAGTCAAGTCGAGCCTAAGCAACCTCAAACTTGGTTCGAAATTTTTTCAAGCTCAAAAAATCATTTCGACTCAGCTCGAACTCAACTTCGAACGGAGCCGAATCGAGCTTTTACAAGTCGAGTCAAGCGAGCTAACCAAGCTAACTCAGTTCATGTACACCCCTAGTCACAATTGATCATGTGGTCACAATGGACTATAATGGACAATTTAAATACATTGGCTTTAAAATTGTGTGCGAGTGAGTGTGTGTGTGTGTGTGTGTGTCTATATATATATATATATATATATATATATATATATATATATATATAAAGTTAGATGAGTCTAATTTGAGTAAAGAAGAAATAGAAAATCAAACCATATATAAATGAGTTTAATTTTTAGGATGTTTGAGGACTATATAGAAAATCGTTAAATTTAAACATCTAATGCTTTAAAATTTTTAATGATTTTTTTTTCTGAAAATAAAAATGGAAAAAAAAATATTTATATGATGGAAATTAAGTTGGTGATGAATTATAAAAATCAAACATCAATTAGAAATGCTAAAAACATTTCAAGTTACATATCTATTAAATTTTCAAATTTTTGCAACCACAAAGTTATGTTAGTGGATCGGGAATCACTTGATGGGGTATGTATTGAATTCAATCACTAATAAATAGGAATTGCTTAACTCTTATTTTGTACAAAAGTTGCAAAAAATAAAATATATTTTTTAAGTACTTAAGGAACATATTTTCTTTTCATTGCAAAATAGGTCTTTACATAGATAGACCAAAAACACCAACCTTCATAATTAAACTTAATGATTTTCTATAAATTATTTGTAGTTGTCATAGAAAAATACCAACACATAGTCAATGTAGTGAGCCTAAAACATTAAAAAAAAAAAGTCAAATCAAAATAAAAGATAAGATGCATAATGATTTACGTGGTTTGGGAATATACATACTCAACGGAGAAGAAATATAGAACTTTCTTCTTCACTAGAAATAAGTGAAACAGAAATATAAGACTTACTTCTCTCTCACTCGTATAAGGAATCTTACACCGTATATTCTAAAAGATGAAATAATGGAACACCTCTCTAACTATAACCCCTCACTTTTATATAAACCACTTGGTGACAAATTTTAAAGAAATTAGGCCTTTACCATACCGAATGTTCATACATACATGTAAAAAGGAGAGAGAGAGAGAGAGAGAGAGAGAGAGAGAGAGAGAGAGAGACTCTCACTAGAAGACGTTCTCATGTCTCTACTACCACAATAACAACTATAAGTCCCATTGCATTATTACATATATCTAAAACAAGATGATGATAACAACAACAACAACAACAATTTTCAAAATAATATCGAAAATATTTCAAAGATATACTTAAATTTCAAATTCTTTCTTTTTCTATGCATGCAACATAATTTTAAATACATGTATTTGGGCTGGAAATGATAGGTTAGGTTTTTAAGATTTTGCCTGAGTCAACTAAGGGGCTAAGAAAGTGTGGGTTGTGTTAGACTTGTACTGTCTAAAAATGTGAGGGTGAGGGCATCATCAAGGCTAGAAAACATGGGCAAGGCATTCGGGATATATGTTAGAGATCTAACATGGCTGATGAACGTGTGAGGCACTTCAACACTAGCCATGGAGCCTGTTAGAGATCTAACAGTGCTTGATTACATCAGCCCATTCAATATACTCTAAGGGCGTGTTTGGATTCACGGCCCAAGTAGTATTGCATGTGTTATGAGTTGGGTCGTACGTTATCCAATGTTTGAATAGAAATTAAAAGCGGTCATGGACGACAGACTCGAGTACGTCGCCGAACCGCATTTCAATAACCACGCATTATCTCGTGTCAGTAAGCAACGCATCGTGCAGTCATTGCACTGCACCACCCTGTGGCGGAAAAATAAAGATGGTAGCTTTCAGTCCTGCGGACCATCAACGCACATACTCCATCTTGAAACGCAGATACTCCTTCCCTCATCCATTCCCATCTACCTTACTGACTATCCTGCTTGAGAATATAATTTTCGATACAGAAGATCCAAGACATGGGAAGCTTTCATGTGGTCCTCTTTGTTCTCTGCGAACGTTATTTGCTCATCTAAGGATCGGTAGATCAACGCGTCACCACGTTGTTGCCCTAATTCCATCACCGTGAAACTGCTACAACAATCTTCTCATACATTCAGTGGTATCCAGGTATTGCAGACAGGTATTTTTTTTAGTGGTTATACATGTAATGGAATGCCATTGCGTTATTGGGGAAGAGAGGATCTACAAACACCGTGTGATCGATCTGATCCCTTGCATGTTGGTCTTCCTTATCTCAGTGTATACCACGATACACCCTATGAGTTGCAGTCGTATCTCTATGGGTGTTGGACCAAGATTTTCTCTCCCTCTACTATGCGGGCAACCCACGTAGTACATCTAGAATAGCATTTTACAGTCTACTGTACCACCATGACATTTCTGCAAATCTGGAGAATATCCCGTTGATGGATTCACCTCCAGATACTTGTGACATGACTTGTGCATGTCAATGTGACTGGGAGTAATGATCTTCTTCCCCAGTCAAAACCATATCAGGAATGACTATATAAAAAACATTTCTTTGAGCGAAGGAAGAACCACCTTCCATTCCTTGTGAAATTCTTTGGGGTTTCCTCTAAATCGCAGGTGTTGAAGGACAGAGGATGTAAGATTCCAATCTCAACGTCATGACATTTGTAAATGATCATCACTGTTATTCATTTTTTACATTTTGCACGCAGCACATAAGAAGATATTCTTTGGGATTAATGCTAAGAAATTATGTCTGTAAAGTTGAACTTTTTAATATTTTCATTTATTTTAAAATGAATATCCACATCATGCGTGATAGTTACTTCAATAATACTGCGTGTATTTCCATCTAGCATCGTGAAACATACATTGTTGTCGGGACTAACTGTAGCCCTATCCTGCAGTCCAGCCTTGCAAGAGTTTTGACCCTCAAAGTTACAAGTACTTATCATTTGAAACTATTAACAGGTGCGTGGTATACTTGTCAGTTTATGCTAAACCTGATGTAACTATGAGAATATTGATTTTCTTCTATAGTTATTGCATTCTTTCTGTGTGTTGCCCGATTACTATTTCATATTTTGAATAAATTAGCATATCATCTTAACTTCTGTGACGTTTGATCCATGAATGATTATTACTATCTTCAAGGAAATGTATATTGTGTAAAAGATACATTATTTGTAAAATTCTGTTATGAGTATTATTACAAACAGTGTTTAGGCATTGTTGTACATTTGAAATTTTTCTGTTATCGAAAATATTACAAGCAGGTAACTTGAAAAAGTAACAGGTCAGAACACATATCACTCATGGGGTCTCACAGTGATGACTCTAGCAGGGAGGACTCATCCAATAGTGATTAGAATAAAACAGAAATTGCAGCAGCATTAACCACAATTGCAACCTTTGCATGTGTTACAGGAGCTGCTGAATAATATCGTCGATATTGGAGAAAGTCTTTGCCTCAAGATTGTTATAAAAGTATAAATAGATTTATTTATGAAATCATAAAGAAGAGCGACATAGACTGTCTTACACAGCTACAAATGGGTCGTGATAAGTTCTTTCAGCTATGTTCTTTGTTAAGAGATAGGAATTTGCTGTCTGATACAAGGAGATGTAGTTTAGAGGAACAAGTCGTTATGTTCCTTCATACTATTAGCCACAACATGCGTAACCGTGTCATTGGTAATTGGTTTGCATGGTCTGGTGAAACCGTGAGTCAACATTTCAATAGAGTTCTTGATGCTGTAGTAGGCCTATATTCGGAATACGTAAAGTTTTTCGGATTACATACACCGAAAGAGATATCTAATAATCTAATGTGGAACCCTTATTTTCAGGTAATACAATAAACAAAATGTGCATTTATAATACATTTAAATTGTTGTTTATGTAATATAAACCTAAAAATCAGCTTAACGTTTCTCGTAGGACTGCATTGAGGCACTTAATGGCGCCCACATACCGTCCTATTTGCCGAAAGAAGCATCAAGAACCTTTCGAAATTGAAAAGGTTTTTTATCCCAAAATGTAATGATAACTTATACGTTCGATATGAAATTCATGTATGTGCTAGCGGGTTGGGATGGTTCTGCCTTCGATGCTCGTGTTTTGTAAAATGCATTAACTCGTTGCTCTAATTATTTTCTCGTGCCTCATGGTAAGGAATACCTGTTGCAAGTTTGATATAAATACGTTGCATGCAATGTGGCTAGTGCTTAATATTTATATATTGCTTTCGTAGGAAAATACTATGTTGTCGATGAGGGATATGCCTATTCTCCAGGATTTATAGCAACTTATCGAGGTGTATGATATCATTTGAATGAATTTCGTACTGGGAGGAAGCCTGCTAATAAGAAAAAATTCTTCAATTTTCGTCATACTCAATTACGGAATGTAATTGAACGTTGTTTCGGACTTTTAAAAGGACGATTTCCTATACTGCGTATAGCACCACAATTCAAATTTAAAATGCAAGTAAAAATTGTTATAGATTTCTGTGTTATGCACAACTTCATCGGTGTTAGTGGTGAAGATGGATTTTCAAAAATAATAGAGGATACTGGAGATAGTATGGAGGAAATTTCGTCATCTCCTATAGATGTATCTATTACAGAGGAGGAGCGCGCAATGTCTACTGTGACAGACCGTGCGAGAGAGGAATGGATAAAAAAGAGGGATGAGATTGCGGAGAGGATGTAGAATGACAACCTTCCTCGAACGCGACAACGACATTAATTTTCTTTTTTCAATCACTGTTTTATGCTGTTATTGTAATAGCAGTACTGTATGTTTGGATAATTTTATCTTCAATGTGTGATGTTGGGGTGTTTGTTTCATAACATTTTCTGACTCTTTATATGGATTATATAATATGTGAGCACTTAGTTTAAATGTTACTGCCCCTTTCGATATTATCATCTGCTTGGATCTGTCTAAGCCTGTAATTTACGTCTCTATATTTGGATCATGATATTGTATTTCGATTGACTATTACTGTAACGTAGGTAAGATGAATTTCCTTTGAAGCTCGTACAAGGCAGGGAAAGATAAGAATGAGACTGCCTCCCCCTCCAAAAGTACAGCTTCACCCAAGAAGATTGTCGCATCAACGAACACTATATTCAGTACCTTGACAAAGACAAGCTCGATGACACTTCAAAAAGCTCAACCCTCCATATCTCCGAGTGCCCGCACTTGAAAAACCAGAGAATCTAAGAAAATAGCGGGCATTCAGTGGGGCGATCCAATGGATAATGCATTGGTTGATGCATTAGTTGAGCAAGTCAATCTGGGTCGTAAAAGTGATATTGGTTTTAAGCTCGAAGCCTATAAGGCAACCATCACTGATATTTTCAACAGATGTGGGGTGAAGTTAGAGAATAAGCATATTTCTAATTGTCTTCGAATGTTAAAAAAAATTTATTAGGTAGTTCGGGATATGCTAAATGCCAATGGATTCGGGTGGGATGCAAGCCTCAGTATGGTGGTGGCAACAGATGATGTTTGGGATGACTATATTTTGGTAAGTGAGATAAGCATTTCAATCACCCCAATGTTTGTCCCTATAATACACCTTTATCGTGCAATTGTTACTATGTATAGCTGATAAATAATCTTCAGAGTTGCTTATATACACATATGATTATTTTGTAGTCTCATCCATATGCCGAGAGAGTGCGTGGCAAACACATCGACCGCTATAATGATTTGTCATATTTATTTGGTAATGATTGTACACACAGTGCATTTGCCAGGACAACGTACTCATCTCATCTTTCCGACAAACGGCGCGGCAGAGATGAAATCGATTCTAATGACATGTCTGATGATAATGGATCTAGAACTGTTCACCTATCCTCGGATGAGGATGATCACCATGTAAGTGGTGCGCCATTTCATTCTAATAAAGGATCACAACAGCGGTCAAAGAGGATCCACAAAGGCTCTATGGAGACCTCGTATGGCTCTAGAAATAGCCAAAGCACTGCTACTGGCATATCCCGAGGAAGAAAGGGAAAGCCAAGTGATCACATAGGTGATAGAATGGGAAAAATGGCAGAGGCCGTCAAGACCCTTGCCACAACAATGGCACAGGGCAAAACTATGACCCGACTACAAAAGTTGTTGGACATATTAGAGGAGGTAAATGGTCTGAGCCACGAAGATCAGGTCCGCGCAGCTAGGTTGATGCAAGAAGATATTGTTAGCGCAGGTTTTTTAATCAAAATGGAGCATGAGAGGCACAAGGAGTGGGTCCAAGAGCTCCTAGACCTCAATCCGCCTGTCTGAAACTATTCTGCTTAGCTGGAATTGAAAACTTTAACAACTGAAGTCTTTTTTTTTTAATTTGTTTTTATTTTTTATTTTCAAGTAGAGTGTGCATGGATATTTGGGTGCTAGATGAGCATCCAACATGCTGCTGGTTGGACTTACTACAAACTATTCTTAATGATGGTCATACCATCATTGATATACCTATGTGGATAATCAGTTTCCTCTATTATCTAACGTGAAACAGGGTTGGTATTTTTCTCATTAGTGCAGGTACAACATGGGAATTTGCTTCTGAATCAATGCATAAAATGCATTTGTGATGTTTACAATGTTACTATTATTTGATTGCTCTAAGATGTTCAGTTTGTTTCAATTTGTGATGTTTACACTATTGTGGTTATTTGATTGCTCTGAGATGTTCAGTTTGTTTCAATTTGTGATGTTTACACTATTATGGTTATTTGATTGCTCTGAGATGTTCAGCTGGTTTCAATACAGGGTGCTATGTTTGTTTAAAAGTCCAGATTTCTACAATTTAACGATTGTTTGTCTCTTTATGATAACAATGCCCTCTCTTGATTATTGAACTTGTACACATTTTATAGCAGTAAGCAAGGTACGTATAAATCAACTACAGCAGCAAAAATTCAGATTTCACATTGACATGGAATTCGAATGTCGAGTTATTGTATGATTGTGAAATATTGAGGTGAGACTACGAATGTATAACTATCGGAAAAATTTCCATGACTGCTTATAGGAAATATCACCCAAATAGTAATTTTTAAAATCATTTTTTTGGATATTGATCTGTTTATATATGCCACAGTCAGCTTACTGCTTGAGAATGTTTGACGATTTTAATATCCCCTATTTTATATAGGGAATCATGAAGAAATATTATGTGGTATTTGAGAGAAGAGTTCCAGGCCTTTATGACAATTGGGAGGATGCAAAGGCGCAGGTGGATCGATATTCAGGATGTAGACATCAGTCATACAAATCATTCGAGGAGGTCGCAACTGCTTGGCTCAACTTTCAAGTATGTTATATGCTTAATAATTCTGGATCCACGAACCATCTGTGGTTTCTTTATCCTGACTTTTTGTTAATAAAATCACTCATCATTAAGATCTGAGATTACTTTTTTTTAAAAAAATAAAAATTCAAGCCCGATAATTTTATCTTAAAATTCATTGTAGGCCATACAACATAATTTTCGCAGTGAGGGACCTTTCAGGAGTCGAGAGACTGAATCTTCATGCACTCATTATCCGGCTTTAGATGAAGAACAGATTGATGAGCTGCATTTCTCTGTTGCTGCCATTCCGAATGTGAAAGGAGATGACAAGCCTTCGGCTGATGGTTCTCCAATATTGAAAGTTCTGATAGGGGGTTAGTAATATATGTGGTGCTCAGATGGATTATATCAAAATTCATCTCATAGGGGAGGTCTGCAGCGTAATAGGCCTGCTGAAGGAAGCATTTTAAATGAATAAAGGAGATGTCTGTCCCTGCTTTATATCTCTAATACTGCTACTTTGTTTTAAATTCTATTTATGATGTAAGACTGAGTTGCCTATGAATAGTTTTTACATTTTTTTTATTTAGTTATATATTCACGAAATCATTTTCAATTTCGTTCTGTTTTCATTTCACAAAAGAAATGAACCATCCAGTCTGTGGACCCCACCACACACTTTCCTATTTGAAATGTACAGTGACTACAGGTCTTGGTCCAGTTCATTATATCCACAGTGCTGCGATATTGAGAGGGCCATTAATCACAGCTGGACCACGACCGTGGACTTGAATAAGGAAGGTTGGATATCCACCGTTGAAAACCCTCGGATAGGGCTATGTATCACATATTGACCACGTTCATTTGTTTAACGGTGATTGGATATCCACCATTGAAAACCCCTTGCGAGGGTTATAAATCAAGGGTAGACCACACCACAAAAGTGACGATGGTTGGATATCCACCATATGTTACTTTTGAAAGGATTAGAAATCGCAAGTGGACTAAGCCACATGACATCATTTACGTTTGGAATCCCCGAACGCATATCATGGTGGGTCCCACATACTGTTTGGACCTGATATTGACAAAGAACGCTGATATATATATGTGTGTGTGTGTGTATATATATATACGTGAACTAAATTACAATATATATGTGTGTGTGTGTGTATGTGTGTGTGTGTGTGTATATATGTACGTGTACTAAATTATAATGCAACACAATACTATACGTGAATCCAAACACACCCTAAAGGATAGCTGATGGACCATCAAGTACGTGTACTTTGTAATGGATGGTAATGATAGAATCAATAGATAAATGAACATCGTTCACATCATTTCAGACTGTCCACTTCTGTGGACCCCACCATAATGGTTACATCAAATCCAACCCATGTATAGGTACAGCCTTCGATTTTAGACCATGGGGCCGAAAATCAACCCAATCAGAAACACAGGTGGGCCATACCATGAAACAGTTTGAAGGGCCACCCTGCCAATAAAACCTTCTCCACTGTTTGTGGGGCACACCCGGTTGCGCATATGACATCCAATCTATTCATCTCAACACATCTGACCAGGAAAAATGGGCATAGCGAACATCACACCTTTTCAAAATCCAGGTGGGCAACACAAAGTGATTTGAAATATTTTAAATGTGATTTTACACTTCCCTTTGGGGTAGGCCACTGAAATGCCTGATTGGCCTGAATTTTAGGCTCTAGGGTGAAATTAAGGTGGTGCACCTGATGAATGGAATGGATTTCATGCACACATCATGGTGGGCACCACAGGTGCAATAGTGTTGATAATGTGATGGGGCCTAAAGGGAGAATGACAATGCCTTCATAGTGCGGAACACAAGCAATTTTCTGTTAACTAATCAAAGTTTATTAATCTAGCATATGGAATCTTTACTTTAATGATCAATGGTCAAGATTTAATTATGAGTTGATAGTGGCTCAACGGAGATATTGCCTAACAAGAAAATGATTTCTATATCAAATGTGAGTAGTGCTTTTGCAATCATCTCAACAGGTGTGATATTTTATTTTCTTTAAATTTATATAATTTGAATATTTTCTGTTTCTTTATTTTTAACATTATGATTTAAAAAGAAAAAAGAAAAAAGAAAAAAAGAGAGAGAGATTTATTCTCTAATAATACATGCTAAGGTACCACTATATAATTGGGACTTTATTCATTAGAATTGTTTCTTCTTCTTTTTTTAAATGAACCAAACTGTGTATATAAGTAGGAATCCCTTTTGAACGGAGATGCCAAAAAGATTACTAGAATGAATGTTTTAACCCTTTGATTACGGAAAGGTTATGATCATCGTCCATTTTCAAAGCAAAGAAAAGGCCCAACATTCGGGCGAACAACAACGATTATTAGAAGACAATGCAAACGATTATTAGAAGACAATGCAAATTCAAAGGGAGAAGTCCCTATGTTTCACATGGTATAAGTTAGGATAGATTCAAGCAAACCTCCCCAGAAAAAAATAAAATAAAATGTGATTATTAGCTTGACTATTGATTGATGGACATTTGTTGGATGGCTGAAAATGAAAGATATCCTGTGGTTTTATTTTAATAAGAAAGTGTTCACAAATCAAAGGTCAGGATTGTTAAACCAGTCTGATTTTGGCCCTCTTACTTAGATTTCAGTGGCATGCCTATGGGTCGTTTGGCACGTGGATTGGAGGGGATTGGAGGGGATTAGAAGGGGTTTCAAATCCCTTGGTTGTTTGGCAGCATAAAGCAACACGTCGTTCCAAATCTAGGAGGTTTTCAATTCCCTCTTTGAAGGGTTTGTAATCCACGATGAGACCTTGGATTATACCTAAAATCATTTCAATTGTTACAGGTATAACATGTGTGTCATTGTACACTATCATTCTATTGGGTACATGGCCCACTAATGATAATCAACACTATCCAAACATTGTCCATGTAAATTAGTACTGTTCAAACATTGTCCATGTAAATCAATGATTAAAAACCATTGGTTAGTCACTCAAACATGATCTTGTGCTTGTGGCCCATCCTAGACTTGGAATTTCATCATTTTTGGGCAAAGCATATATTTCAGCAGGCTTATCACAACTATTGTGTTAAAAATTACATATCTCAATAATTAGAAATATTAAAGTTGATTTAGTAATTAAATTCAAACTCTTGTAAATATACCATGAATAAGTACTTTTGGATTAAAGTTGATTCACACTCTCCAAGGTGCCAAAAACACAAGGAGGATTGCAAATCCAGGGGATCTGTAATCCTGGGGGTTCTGAATCCACGGGGTTCCAAATCCATGCTCCCAAACAGGCCCAACTACCTGAGTCAAAATCTCAAAAAGATAGGTTGAAGAATCCTAGTTTGTTGAAAAGGGATTCTTTTTCTTTTTTACTTTTCGTTTTTAAATCAACGTGATTTTGGACAGTTTGATTTTAATGACTTGTATTCTAAGTAAGCAATTTCTAAAAAAATTTTAAGTACGCGCCATCTATCATCCATCACACTGCCAGGGTATGAGCATTTTTCTCAGCCACAGGGATCTTCTCTGTCCATTTCATGGGAGATCTGGGACGTGGTAGGGCATCCCCACAATACAAGTGTCTTGATGACGTGTCAAACGTTTGATGGCTCATGTTTTTAAGCATCTTTGATTTGGACCGTCCTTATGAATGCGACCAATCATATAACTAGACCATCCGATCTATTAATATTTAAACCATTTTCCAAACATATCATTTACAACCTGATGGACGGTTCTGATTGATGCATCAACCTGCCAATTGTAGTGTAGAGAGTTGTCTCTACCACATTCCAACTGTACAGTTCATCCATCATAACTTCCCTAGTCTATTGGACGTTGAAAGGGAAATGCATTGCCTGTGAACCCGGGCACAGAGATATTCCTGTGCCCAGGGCTGTGTGGGGCCCACAGAGATGTCCATGAAAAATCCACTCCGTCCATCTGTCTAGAAAGATTCAAAACATTAGACAGATTTAAAATTCATGTGGGCCATACCACACGAAACAGTGGGGATTGAATGCCTGGGTTGACAAAAGTTTTGTATCATGATGATATTTTATAGTACAGTTTATCTGAGTAGTAATAACCCTATTAACGGTTTGGATGGCATGTAAACATCACAGTCAGCTCGAGGAAGGTTTCAACGGTGGACATTTCTGTTCCCACTGTTTCGTTGTTATGGCCCACCTGAGTTTTGGATCTGCCTGAGTTTTATAATCCTGTCCCATTGTGGTCTTTCAAAACAGATGGACGCAGTGGATTTTTCATGGACATTTCTGTGGG
Organism: Magnolia sinica; assembly: GCF_029962835.1. Classification (NCBI taxonomy): domain Eukaryota; kingdom Viridiplantae; phylum Streptophyta; class Magnoliopsida; order Magnoliales; family Magnoliaceae; genus Magnolia; species Magnolia sinica. The sequence continues at coordinate 65,107 of NW_026682807.1, read as the reverse complement.
CCCCACAGCCCCGGGCACATGTATTATATATGTGTGCCCTGGGCCACTTGCAATCCGCTTCCCGTTGAAAGTAGACACTAGACAGTTTTATTTTTTCTTTCCGCAACTGCCCATCTGTAGAATCTTTGAATCTATTTCATCTTGTGGGGCCCATCAGATCAACAGCCTGCATCAATAAACCCTGGTGACCACCTGTACCAATGTACATTTTCTCAACCTCGTGGGTTGGTAGTACGATGGTCTACAAGGTCTGAATTTTCACACTTAATGATAGCTGTACGATGGTCTAAAAGGTCCAATTTTTCACACCTAATCATAGCTGTACAAAAATTTCTAGAACCTTTTAGAAGACTTCCACCATGTATGTGTTCATACGGGGCTGTCCATTTTATTTCAACGGTTAGAAATTCAAGATTGAGGAACCTTCATGCCAGCTTCAGAATCTTCTAGAAGGTAAGAAGGCTTGTGTGATACGCTGGCAGAGTGTGATGGTTGATGCTCAGGCCAAAAAAAATTGTACAGGAAAGAGAGTTACTTGTAAAAACTTATACTCCCCCTATACAACTTTCAATCATTAAAGAATAAAGATGGCCATGATAATTGTAACAATGTAAATTTATGCCTGAAACCTCTTTAAGTTATCATGTTATTTTTTTATTTTATTATTATTGATGAATAGGTTTGATGAAAGATGCACACCAAGGTGTCCGGCATATAAAACTATGGTTAGTGTCTCATCCTCATTGTTTCTTGTGGTGGGGCCCACTTGACTTGTAGATATGGCCAGTTTTTGGCTTTAAATCTTACTGATGTAGAGCTGATTGAAGACATTTCATAGATGGATAAAAGGCCTGATCGGAAGTGGAAGTGATCCCAGACCGTTAGAAATCAAAACGGACATATCTCACAAACCAGAATGAGCTATCAGACGTACCATATGTGATTTTGGGCTAGGACGAGCTACTTTAGCCACCCAACCCGACAATGCCGGTTTTTCCGTGCTAAATTTGCGAAATACCATCTGATCGGCAGTTGAAATCCCGTTTTATTTTCATTTTTTACTATTTTTAATAAGTTTTAGTTTCAATATAACTCTCATCCGTTAGGATTTAGGAGTTGCACACAACATGAAAAGTGCTTAGATTAAGTAGGAGAACTTCATGGTTGGGCCAAATAGGAACTCACTATTTTTGGCCGAAAACCATGCTTATTGGTAGACATCACGACCGTTTATATATAAATAGTAAGTTTACTAATTATAGTAAGCCAGATTTCTAAGAGTTTTAGTTGTAGTTTAATTAGGCAACTTCTGTCATGGCTTAATATCCTTATTTAAAGCGTTGTAAACTTGTTTATTTCATTCATCAATCAAATTATGAATTTTATAGAATTATTTTTTTTTTCCTTTTTTTTTTCCTCATGGATTCAAGAAGCAACTGTGAGGAGTTCAAAGAAGCTCCGTGGATTCAGAGTAGTTATCCTTGAGGAAGACGGTGATCAACCTCATCACGTTCATCGCTACGTCAAATCCAGCATTAAGAAGCGCACCTAATGGAGATGGTAGATATGACAAAGATAGCATGGTGGGCCAATAGAGCCTGGGTGTTTTTGGGTTTGTGTAAAACAAGCATTGTATATATAGGATTATGGTCCTATTATCAAAGGAGTTATGGTTTGGCTGCAATCCAATCACCTGATGCTCCACACCAGCATGATTGGACTCCCAAAACTAACGTATTCAGAGGACCCATGCGGGCCACACCATATGAATTTAGGGTTTCTAGTCATGATTTTACCCCATTCAGTATCTTGTGAAATAGGTCGTAAAATTGACTGATTTTAAGGATTCATAGTGCATGGTGGATCTTATGGAAGTTCTTCTCACGTGGTGACAAGGGGTCATCTATCATCATAGATGGAGATAGATATTATCTTGCATGTGCCTACGTGGCAAATTTTGATGAAAGTTATTGGGTCAAGCACGTGCCGGTCCCATCTCTTATACCGGTCATTAATCCAATTAAATCCTACCATTGGTAGGTCGTCATTGTCAAAGATGAGGCCTACCCAGATTTTGTATAGAATACAAAAACACTTAACAATTGATGAAATAGGGCGAAGATGAATGATGGTACGGTTACTATGATGTTTGTGAGAAATTTACCTAGCCATCTTTTTTTGCTGGCTCATGAACCCATAAATAAGGTGGGAGGGAAATGTCTACCGGAATGAACTGTAAAAACAAAAACATTAGCCTGATCCAAAACTTTTGTGGCCTTATAAATATTTCAATGGTACCTGTTCAATCCCCATTGTTTTTTGTGGTGTGGCCCACTTAAGCTTTAGATCTATCTTATTTTTTAAGCTCATATCCTCACATGAGCTAGAACATCAGACCTATGCGATAGATTTTTAGAGACATCATGGTGAGCCTCACCTAAGGCTAGACTCCAGGAACCTTGGGCCACAGGCACTCCACATCATGGAAAGGAACCTGCTCTGGAAGCCAGGGAGTCAAGGAGGTTGGTTAGGTACTTAGGTGGTGAAGATTGTTAAGTGGTGAGATTTGATTGGTCTCAACCTTCGGTGGTGATGTGGTCGACCTAATTATTTTTAAACGTGCTTTGCATCATGGCACATGGCTCGATAAAGTCTTGCCATGCCAACCATCAATGAAGCCCTCATACGGCAGGATTTGATTGAGCTACCTGCCGCAGTTAGAAACACACATTAAAAATATATTTGCAAGTAGATCCACAAAATACTCGTATTAGACCGAAGTCACACCTAAGATGGACCAACCAAATATTGCCATGTCAGTGCCTCATCGAACTCGAAGTTTCCTCTGGCTCATTGATTGGGACACAGGTTTGGCAAGTGACCCTGCTGCCTGGTAGACCGAGTGGAGATACGGTCGTGTCAACACTTGAAGTGTCTTGGTATCGATCCCTAGTGAGGGTGGCGCCTACCCGCGCCCCCCCCCCCCCAAAAAAAAAAAAAAAAGAAGAAGTGACCCTGCCACCAAGTCAATGGCTAGCCGTAGGTGCCATGTGGTCCCTACCATGATGTATGTGTTTCATTCACGTGGTCTATCAATTTTTCCAGCTCGTTTTATAAAATGAGCCCAAAAATTAGGCCGATCCAAATCTCAAGTGGACCATATCATAGGAAATAGTTTTGATTGACCCCCTACTATTAAAAACTTCCTGGAAGCCCCAAGAGTTTTAAATCAAGCTGATATTTGTTTTTTCCCTTCATCCGAATTTGTATGATCTAATCAACACGTTAAATGTTGAATTAACATTATAGTGGGCCCTGGGAAAATTTTAATGGTGGACATTTAATCACTATTGTTTTCCTGAGATTTAGATCCTCCTCCACTAAAATGACCAAAAAGCAGATGGGCAATGTAGATAAAACACATACATTATGGTGGGGCCCATAGAGTACTGACCACTAGCCACTTGGCTAGTGGCAGCGTCCCTAGCGAAACGGTGCCCCACTGATTCCAGTTCCGTCAGCAAACCCTTAGGGCGTGTTTGGATTCACATATAAGGTTGTATTGCATTGTATTACTGTACGGCACGTATACTCCGAACATTGTAAACTGTATCGATGAGTCTTATCATTGATAAGCAGAATGTTTGGTATGGATTGGGTTTGGAAATGTAATCAGCATATATACCTAATTCACTATTTGTTGAAGGATCGGACTCCATAGTGAGAAAGTGTCTACAACACAAACCACATACAATACTTGCTATGTACCACGGATTGGCTACTAAAACCTGATACCACCCAATGGATGGTGTTTGATGCTTTGGGGGCACCACCACGATGTATGTGTTTCATCCAAACCGTCCATCTCCTTATACAAATCAATATACGGTATGATACCCAAAATGAGGTATATCTGGCATCTAAAGTGGACCAGGTTACAGGAAACAATGTTCAATCAATCGACACCATTAAAAAATATTTTGGAGTCATAAAAGATATGGATCAAGCTGATTTTTGTATGAGCCCTTCCTTTGGGCCTCTTTGACCTAATCAACATATTGGATATCAAATAATCAGTACAGTGGGCCTTAGGAGGATTTAAGTGGTGGATATCCAATCACTACTGTGTTAATGTGGTCTGATCCACCTTTGATTCATATACCTCTCATAATTTTGTATCATGCCTTAAAATCATCTGAAAGAATGGATGAACGGAATGGATGAAGCACATATATCATGGTGTGGCCTACAGAGCATCAATCACCAGTCATGTGGTTGATTAGTATGGTTTAGTGGTCCACAACACTCACATACCCAATTTAAAAAAAAAAAATTTACTTGATTTCACATAACAGAAACATAATACAATTAATACAAATAACTAATTATATATGTCCGTTAACTAAACTAAACAAAAAAGGAAAAAAAAAAAGGAAAAAAAAAAGGTATAGCAAAAATAAACCAAAAGTGTTATTTCTGAGTCCCTGTATCCATCTTTCTTATCCCAATGATCCAGCTAAGCAATTGATCCCATCCTTATCATCACAGTGATGAAACAAACCATGAAATCACTGCGTATATAAGCACCACTCCAATAAGAACTTTGAAAATGGCATCCATAACCCTCCTTCCATACCATATTGATTCACCTCTGAGTTCAATAGATTAGGAAGGTGTACCCCAACTTCAAATTCGTCACTGGAAGTTGAACGATGAAACGAAGCAGCTTCACTTTCAACTCTTTTGGTGAGGCTTTCGTTCATGATTGCTAAGGCCCTGTACAGAGCAGCAGGATTGGTGAAAGATCCAACATTCTGCAGAATGACCTACATTCATTGAACCAGAATGACCATCTGTTAATCTGTTATATTATACAGTTTATAAATCTCTTCATAACTAAAAAATACACAACAAATTAATCGAATTATGCATATGAAAATAAAATTCATACCTTAAATCTCGTCCACTTTGTCATAGCCGATGCGTAAGATTTAAAAGATTGGTGTCTTCACCACTCTAATAAGACCGACATAAGAGTGATCAGTAATATATGTTTGATTTTAAGTGCATATCAGCACTGTAATTACGCACCTTTGTTAATTAGGATCTACCTAACTGTTTACGAGATTTGTCTGCACCAATGGGCGACGTATAAATTTCAATATATAATGTATTAAACAATAATATGGAATACAGAATTGAAATGATTCTGGTGCATTTTTAAAAAACAGTTTGCAAAACATGAAATTATCTGTTAGTCTTTCAGACATCTATCACAGCCAATGAATATTTATAATAAGTTAGGATACAATCAATACAAACAAGCGATTGAAGATGCATCCTATTGGCCTTATGTGAAAAAGATTGATGCATTCTAAATCATATAAGATTGAAGATGAAATATTACCTTCAACAATCAACAAGCCACTGGATGTTAGAAAACCTACAAAATATTTTCAGAACTGATTTTTTTCTTTTTTTTTTTGAAGAAGATGGAAGACAGTAGTGTCTTTTATAGCCATATATGAAATAGAGTTAGTATCAGTCAGTGGAGTTCCTTACTCTCACACTAGATGACATGTAGAAGTCATGTCTAAGGTGTCGGGAGGTGAATCCATCTCCCGAATACACTTCTGATACGCATTGTTGTCATGAAGATTTCTATTTGAAGAATATCGAAATCGGGTGTATTACATGCTACACCATCTTTGTAGGGTATAGAAGAGAACTGTCTCCACAACCCTGTTCAACTGCTCCAACAAAAAAAGGTACATAGAGAGAAAGTATATCCACAACAAAGAGAATGGATACTGTCAACTCAAAACACTAATCGAATTTTGTCCCTGAAACTGCAATGGATAGAAAATACACTACCTGGTCTTACAAATCTGTTATAATGATCTGTATTGCGTAAAAAAAGGATCGATTTTTGGCAGGATGAAGCAACGTCTAAGTTCATCTCATCTTCATCCTAGCCAAAGACGCTAAGGCGAATATCCAGGCAGACATCCTAGATATTGTTAGAGAGGAACGATCTCCTATCTCATAGAGGTGAAGACGAACGGAGAAGAAGAATGAGAGTGCAGATATACGCTATGGTCTCTCAAAACACCAGAGAGAAAAAGCTCCTTTTTTTTTCGAAAGTGGTGTAACGCAATGAAGGCGTTGTATTGCACAATGTGAAGAGACAACTGCACAGAGACACGTGGCCTTCATTTTCTAGTTCGACGACAAACACGGGCAGCACGTGTATGGTGGATATCAATTCAAATTCAAACGCACGTTAATATATTATTTTAAAATAAAACAATGCAATACATTTTGGGTCTGCGATCCAAACACGCCCTTACATCGAAGTTCTCTCGTGGAATTCATGCCAACCAAGTATACATGCCAACCAACATGTGGGGTCCACCTTGTTATATATGTAAAATCCATACCGTCCATCAGGCAAGAACCTTTATGTTTCCCGTAAATATAAAAGTTCATATCAATAAAGAAACAAAGATGGCCACGCTAATTGGAACAGTGAAAATATCTGCCTCACCTCTTAAGGCCTGTTTGGATTCATGTATTGTATTGTATTGTATCGTATTAAGGGTCGGTTTTTACAATATATCGTGTTTGGATAGGAGCTGGCGTCCGAACGTACACATGCGCGCGAATACAATAAAATACCAAAAATTATGAAAGGCAGTGGAGTAAAGAAGACGCCACTGCATCGTGCAGTGCAACGTCTTTAATGCGCTGTATTTTACGCATGTAGTGGCACAAATTCGGCACTACCCTTCTGTATCGGCCTCGACACAGTCAGCGGCTCTGAGAGGTCCACCTTGATGTATGAATTTTTATCCATACCGTCCATCCATTTTTTCCATATTATTTTAAGGGATATTTCCAAATAATAATCAGATCCAACGGTCAAGTGGACCACACCAAATGAAGCAGTAGTGACGATGATGCCCACCGTCGAACCTTCCTTGGGACCACCGTGATGTTTATCTTCCATCCAACCTGTTCATAAAGTCACATATACTGTGATGCAAGGAAAACACAAATATCAGCTTGATCCAAAACTTGTGGCCCCCAAGAAGTTTCAACGGTAAACGTTTAATCACCACCGTGTGGTCCACTTGAGCCTTGGATCTTCCTCATTTCTATAGATAAAATCTCAAATAGTATGGAAAAATGTGTGGATAGTGTGGATGAAACCCATACATCATGGTGGCCACCTAAGATGTGGGGCACGTCGTGGGTGGAGCATATCACTAAAATACCCTGATCAAGCAATCCTACCCAGTCCTTATATGTCGTTTCCAAACATTGATCTGTACAAGAAATTGTATACTTGCCCGAACAATACCTCTTATCCATACATTGGTTAAAGGCATCTTGATTTGGATGTATTCTGAAAATGGTTAAATATATACATGAACAGTAGTAGAATACAATACAATACAGCCTTATACATGAATCCAAACAGGCCCTTAAGTTCTTGTGTTATTTTTTGCTTGATGAAATGGTTTGATGAAAGATACACACCAAGGTGTCCCCACGTATCAACCTAGGGTTAGTGTCCCATCTCCATTTTTTTTCTTGTGGTGGGGCCCACTTGAGTTGTGGATACTACCCTTTTTGGCTTCAGATCTTAGTATGATGGGCCAACAAAGCTTAGGTTAGGGTTTGTGTAAAACAAGTGTTGCATAGGATTATGGTCCAATTACAAATGGAGTTACAGTTGGCCTGCAATCCAATCATTTAACGGTCCACACAAGGATGAATGGACTCACCGGACCTAAGGTAATTAGAAGACTCATGTGAGCAACACCGTATGTATTTAGGATATTTAGTCATGATTTTCCCGGTTCTCTATCGCGTGGCCCAAATAAGTCTTGGAATTGGACTGACTTTCAGGATCCATGGTGAAGGGTATATCTCAGAAGTTCTTCCCACGTGGTGTTAAGTTAGTGACAGGTAAGGTAGCAGTCATGCCAAGGTAGCCGTTGGATAGAGACTAATTGTTTTGCTTATGGTGATGTGGTAGAATTTGATTGTATCGTAAGTTATTATTAAAGAAGGATCCAAACAGTGCATATTTGAAAGTTTTTTGGTGAAATAATTATCAAACTAGATGGTGTCTTTTAGGGTAATTATTTTTCTCGTTGGCGGGAAACTTTAACGACGGAAGACGACTTTTAGGGTACGGATGGACGAAGCCTTTCAGGTTTAGGTAAGAAGCAGGTGAAAAGGGAGGGTTATTTTAGTTCGAAATAAATTGCCCGTACAAACACAGGTCTACTTTGGTTATCTGTGTTTGTGGTCTGTCCGGGCTGGTTAGGCACGTAAAAGGTCATGTCTACTGTAAAAATTACCTTTGCTTGGCTAATTAAGTACTCCGTTAGACCCATCTCTAACAGTAGTATGTAACCAATCAAATCATTCCATTTGCAACTTGTTCTTAAAGATGGGGCCTGTTGATGCAATTATCTGGTTCGTCCTCCTGGATCCTTGTATGTCTGCACAGAAAAAGGACAAAGGAGACCCTGGCTAGCGCAGGGGACCCTCCGATGCCAAAGTCAGGCCTGGACTCGGGGTCTTAAAGTATTGAAAAGTCTTTTGGAGGAATTTGTTTTCGTACCTCTCAAGGTGAGGGCCCCCCCTTCTTTTATAGCTGCTGGGGCATTTAATCGTACGAGGATTCTCTTCCTGGTATTGTGCGCGAGATCTTCTCCTGGGATCACGGAATCTTCTCCTGGGATCACGGAAACAGGATCGTGCCCGTCTCATGCCTTCATCCGATCCCGTGAGCTTCGGGATCGGGAATCTTATCCCAAGACATCCGGAGTGCGGCTTCATCTTGTGACGGTCGATCCGATAAAGAGGTCCGCCCGAAGCATGCCCGAGACACTGACGACCCTACCGACCCGTCGGGGCCGACTCAACCTTTGCCTCGGTCTAGCGAATAACTCCTCGGATTTGACACATCCTTTGGTGGCCCGAGGCATTTAGTCCGAGTCTGCGGACTTGTATGTTTTGTCCCCAACAAGAGCCCCCTAAAATTTAAGTGAATTTTCCATATGACACTGAGGAGTAGCGAGTGCTGAGTCGGTTCATAACTTAGTCCGAGACGAGAAGTAGTCGTTAAGCGCATTCATTGAGACCTTTGATGGGGACGGTTCAGCTTCTGACATCGTATGCGCCGTCGGCCATCAAATCGCAGGTCCCGCCAATGAGGATTGGACACGTAGTAAAGCTATTATTGTTGCTAGTCGGCGTGCTCCACGTGTCGAGTGGGGGAATCGATGCAGGCGTCGAATCATTTCCCCATTAATGTCTCCGCCGTAGGGCGACCTTATAAAACGTCAGGGGTCCCGCACTTCGAACTTTTACTGCTCTTGCCATTCTCGCTCTGCGTTTTCTCTGGGATTTGCGTAGCCTTTCATCTCCTTCCTTTCTTCTCTCTTTATCGTCGGCACTTCTTTCCGCCACTGTTCCTTTCTCTCCGGTGAGTTTCTCCTTCCTCTTTATTACATAATAATAATGGCGGATAGGAGTTCTCAAAGCCCCCAGGTGGGAGTTTCCGGAGACGAAGGCGAAGCGCAACGTTTTTGGAACGTTGCGGAATCGCCCTCTTTACTAACGGAGATAGCAGTGGATGCCAACGCTGCTTGTATGCCTGAGAGAGTCACCGACGATCAGGCGGAGCGCCCTGCTTCCGTCGTTCCTTCCCGTGGCGGGTCATCCTTATTAACCCGCCCGGGGAGGCCCAACTTACCAAGGGACATGGAGGAAGATGAAGAGGAAGAAGATGAAATTTTAATCGCCGGAGGAACCCCTGACCCAGTTCCTGCTGATGAATCGGCGCAGGCCGAGTCTGAAGGGGAAGAATCCGGGGAAGATTTAAGTGGTCCGGTTCCTTCAGTCTTGACTGAGGCGGATTTGGACAGAATTCGAGTCGGGTATCATATCCCCGAGTCGGTCATCACGTATCTTCCTCGCCCGAATGACCTGCCAGATCACCCTCCTGCTGGGGCAGTCGCAATTTACCAAGTATCGATGCAGTGCGGCTTGCGTCTGCCCCTTCAGACCATCGTCCGGGGAGTTTTATCTCGCATACAGATTGCCCCGGGGCAGATAGTCCCGAATGGGTGGAGGAACTTACTCGGATGTGCGGTGTTGTGGGCTGAGATGGAACAGCCACCGCTCACAGTCGACGAGTTTCTCCACCTGTACCAAGTGCGGGTAAATCCGAACTACCCTGGCTTCTACGTCTTTGCTGCTTGGCGAGGCGGAGGCGGTTCCCTAATAACCGACCCTCCCACTTCCAACAAACATTGGAAAGAGCGTTGGTTCTGGGCATGTGGTCGATGGGAGACGGACGAGTCCGGGTCTTGCGAGGCTCGTGTCCCTCGGACATTTCAGAGAGCAGGTGACTTGGGTCTTCTCTCCCTCGCCCTTTTTCATTTTTTTTTTTTTGTCTGACGGACTTATGTTTGGCAGATATTCCGAAGAAGAAGCCGAAGCTCGGCAGCACTGCCTCGGCTCGGATCAAAGAGTTGAAGTCGTTGGATCCGAGGGACAGGTCTTGGAAGGTGCTTCTTCAGCCGGAGCGCCTTCACCTTGCAGGTCTGGACTCGGAAGTTACAGGTAATTAAGAACGAATCTTCTGAATTTTTCAAATTTCCGCCGACTTACTTCGCCTTGCTCTCCCCCTCCTTTTTTTTGTTTTTGCAGATCTGCCCGAAGCTCGTCCCAACCTAAGGATTGTCCCCGAACCGGAGATGACTGGAGCTCGTCCTGCCCTTAGACCAGTCACGAAGTTGAAGGCTCCTCCACGGTCAGTTCTTCTTTCAGAGCCTCGGCCACCGAAGAGGCAAAGGGTGCCGCGGAAGGAGAAAGAGCCAGCGAGCTCTTCTGCCCCTCCGGTCGTCGTGATTCCCGACCCGGACGAAAGGGCGGAAGAGACGGCGATTGCTGCTTCGGATCCTCAGGCGGCACCTGACTCGGCACGCGTTGAGACGACGGTGCCGAGTCGGGAAGGAGAGACCGGGGCCACGACCTCAAGGGGGGAGGAAGAGACGAGGACTGCGTCCTCCCGAGGGGAAGAGACGAACCAAGAGGGGCCGTCAATCCTGCAACAAGTGGTGTCGGGGATGGTTCCTTGGGCCCTGGCCCATGGGTGTGAAAGAGAGTTCGTGAAACTGTACAACGCCCCGTCATCGCAGACCGTCAGCCACGGATGCTTTTTGAACTCGCTCCTTGCTTAATCAAGGCCAGCAAGGAGCTATCCTCAACTCATCGGCTGCAGGCTCTTCTGTCTGAGGCCGAGATCCGGGTCGGCGTCCTGACAGGCGAGGCGTCTCTTGCTCGGAAAGCTGCCGAAGACGCGAGGGCGGAGGCGGCTTCTTCCAGAAGGGCCCTGGACGAAGCGAAGGCAGAGGTCGCTCAGGCACTGGTTCGACTCTCCAAAGCCGAAGAGGAGAATCAGCGAGTTCTGGCAGCCCATGCTTCGTGCGCGGATGACTTAGCTCGGGCTAAGCTTGAGGCGGCGGAGCGCATTTAGCAGGCCGAGGAGAAGACTCGGGAGGCCGAGACGGCTAGGGACCAGGCCGTCCAAGCATTCCTTGAGTCGGCCGAGTTTGAGGACGAGAGGGATCGCCTGTTCCAGAGCGGATATCTGGAATGCGTCAAGGATATAAAGAAGTCTTTTCCTGACCTTGACCTTTCAGAAATCGAAGGCGGGGCAGCCTCAGAATCCGAGAATCCGGACGCCGCCGCTGAAGACACAACTGCCGGGGACGGGGCCGACGCATGAAGACTTTGGTTTTTTTTTTTTTTTTTATATGTAAATATTTTTTTTTGCTCCGATGTATTCGGTTGCTTTTGTACTTACACGTATTCGGACGAATGAAAAAGCACGTCTTTAAACATCAAATAGTAAGCTAAGGATAGTAGACCTTGAGGTGTTCAGCGTTCCATGGATGAGGCAATGACTGTCCGTTCAGGTCTTCCAGCCGATATGTCCCTGGTCTAATGGTGCCCGAGACGATATAGGGTCCTTCCCAATTGGGTCCCAGTGTACCCGACCCAAACTCCTTAGTGTTGGAAAACACTTTCCGAAGAACCATATCTCCCCTTCGGAATCTTCTAATCTTAACTCGGGTATTGTAGAACCGAGTCACTTGTCGTTGTCGAGCCTCCGTGCGCAGCCTCGCCCTTTCCCTTTGTTCGTCCAGAAGGTCGAGTCCGAGTGCAAGGAGTTCTTCATTCTCTTCTGCATTGAATAAGGTGATTCGAGCCGAAGGTAATCCGATTTCGACGGGAGTGACTGCTTCCGAGCCGTAAGCGAGTGAAAACGGGGTTTCTCCTGTGGCCGTTCGGGTTGTAGTTCGGTAAGCCCAAAGAATTTTCGGGAGCTCTTCGGCCCATGCTCCTTTGGCGCCAAGCTTGGTCCGAAGATGTTGCTTGATAATCTTGTTAACTGCCTCGACTTGTCCGTTGGTTTGAGGGTGATGCGGTGATGAATAAATATTCCTGATCCCGAGGTTCTTGCACATCTCACGAAAGCTCCTATTATCAAATTGCCTTCCATTGTCTGTGACAATGGTACGGTACTCCGAATCGGCAGATAATGTTTTTCCATACAAACTCGGTGATCTTCTGCTCGGTTATTTTGGCTAATGGTTCTGCCTCGGCCCACTTCGTAAAATAGTCCACTGCTACCACAACAAACTTGGTCTGCCCTTTTCCCATAGGGAGCGGTCCTATGAGGTCGATGCCCCATTGTGCGAAAGGCCAGGGACCAGTCATCGGCGTCAGTGCCTCGGGTGCTTGCCTCGGAATTGCCGCAAACCGTTGGCATCTGTCGCATTTTTGAACGAGCTCACGAGCGTCGTGTTGGATAGTGGGCCAGTAGTATCCCTGTCGTAAGACCTTGTAGGCGAGGGATCGCCCTCCAGAGTGGTTTCCGCAGATTCCTTCATGAATTTCCCGTAACACATAGTTTGCCTCGCTGGGTTTGAGGCACCGCAGCAACGGGGCGTAGTATCCTTTCTTATAAAGGGTCCCGTTGAGTATGGTGTAACGGGAAGCTCGGATCCTAATTCGTCGGGCCTCGGTGCGATCTTCTGGCAACTTTCCTTCGTCAAGGAATTGGCGGATTGGATCAATCCAGGATGGTTCCAAGTCGATTGTATTGACGGCCTCGCTAATTGGCTCGTCTATACTTGGTTTATCGACGTATTCGACAGGGACGGACCTGGGTATATCGTCTTCTTCGGCCGAGGCGAGCTTTGCTAGCAAATCGGCTTTGCTGTTTTCCGTACGAGGTATCCGAGTTACACGACAGAATTGAAATCTGTTGATAAGTTCTTTCGCTTTCTCCATGTAAGCCCTTAGCCGGTCTTTCCGTGTCTGGTATACACCGGTAACTTGGTTAACAACCAACTGAGAGTCGCTGAAAACGCTTAGGTGCGTGACCTCCATGCTAGCGGCGAGTCGGAGGCCGAGTAGCAACGCTTCATATTCCGCCGTATTGTTCGACGCTTGAAATCCAAGTCGTAAGGCATACTGTATATAGGTGTGATCGGGGGTTTCCAGCACTACCCCAGCCCCACTGGCCTTCGAGTTGGAAGAACCGTCGACATACAGATTCCATGGAATAGGGCAAGGGGAAGCGGTCGAGGCGGGCACTGCATCGACCTTCGGCGTATCGTTCACTGAGAGTTCGGTTGAAGGTGTTCCTTCGGCGATAAAATCAGCTACGGCTTGCCCTTTGATTGCTGCCTTTGGTCGGTATTGAATATCAAACTCACTCAGCTCGATAGCCCATTTGGTGAGTCGGCCGGAAGCTTCTGGTTTTTGCAGTACCTGGCGAAGCGGAAGGTCGGTCATTACAATGATGGTGTGGGCATGGAAATACGGCCTAAGCCGCCGAGATGAAGTTACTAAAGCCAAGGCAACTTTCTCCAAGCTTGGGTATCTTGTTTCTGCCGGCAGTAATGCTTTGCTGACATAGTAAACCGGCAGTTGCTTTCCTTCAGATTCTCGTATCAAAGCCGAGCTAACAGCTGCCTCGGACACGGCTAGGTAGAGGAGCAACGACTCCCCTGGTTCGGGTTTTGATAAGAGAGGTGCAGAACCGAGATATGATTTTAATTGCTGGAATGCTGCTTCACACTCTTCCGTCCAACCCATCGCTTGTCTTCCTTTCAATTGTTTGAAGAAAGGGAGACACTTATCCGTTGCTCTGGACAGGAACCGATTGAGTGCTGCGACTCGTCTGGCCAATCTTTGGACGTCCTTAATGGTTTTGGGGGATTCCATATCAATCAGAGCCTTTATCTTCTCAGGGTTTGCCTCTATTCCTCGCTGACTGACTAAGAAACCGAGGAATTTTCCGGAGCCTACTCCAAAAGCACATTTACTTGGATTCAGCTTCATCCGGAACTTCCGTAGGATTAGAAACATTTCTTCCAAATCATTCACATGATCCGCCGCGTGTATGCTCTTGACAAGCATGTCGTCGATGTATACCTCCATGGTTCGGCCTATAAGTCGAGCAAAAATTTTGTTAACTAACCTTTGATAAGTTGCACCGGCATTCTTCAGACCAAATGGCATCACTCGGTAACAATAAAGGCCTTTGTCGGTGACAAAGGTAGTTTTTGATTTATCTGTTTGATGCATTACAATTTGATTATATCCCGAATAAGCATCCATGAAGCTAAGGAGCTCATGTCCGGCTGTACTATCTACTAGCTGGTCTATCCTCTTTTTCGGAAAGCTATCTTTGGGGCGCTTTATTCAAGTCGGTATAATCAATACAGACTCGCCATTTCCCGTTGGACTTCTTCACAAGCACGACATTCGCGACCCACTCTGGATAGTGTATTTCTTCTATGAAATTAGCCTGTAGTAGTTTGTTGACTTCTTTCTCGATGATGGCGTATCGTTCAGGGCCAAGCGGTCGTCGCTTCTGTCGGATCGGTCGATATGACGGATCGACGTTAAGCCGGTGAGTCACCACGGAGGGGTCGATCCCTTGCATATCTTCATGATTCCAAGCGAATACGTCGGCGTACTCTCGGAGCAAGGCGATCAGCTTTTCTCTCAAAGGGGACTGCAGAGATGAGCCAATTCGCACTGTCTTGGATCCATCTGTTTCGACTAAGGCGATTGAGACAAGATCTTCGACCGGCTGTCCTCGTTCATAATTCTCGCCCCGAGGGTCCAACGATTCGATTGTTAATATGTTGGTCGGAATCTTGTCGGCGGCTCCTTTTACAGCTATCATGTAACATCGCCTTGCGTCTTGCTGGTCTCCCTTAACAATTCCGACTCCTGACTCGGTCGGGAATTTCATTGTAAGATGGTATGTGGATACCACTGCCTGGAGGAGACTCAATGAAGGTCGGCCGAGTATCGCATTGTATACCGAGGGTTGATCGACGACCAGGAAGTCAATCATCATCGTCGTCTGATGTGGAGCATTGCCAGCAGTGAGTGGTAATGAGACAGTTCCTTCAGGCAGCACCTGTCCTCCGGAAAAACCGATCAACGGGGTCCGAACTGGGCGCAGTGTGGATCGTTCGATCCCCATTTTGTCGAACGCCTGGGTAAATAACACGTCTGCAGATGACCCCGTATCGACTAGTATACGAAACACCTTTCGGTTAGCGATAGTCATGGTGACAATCAATGCGTCATCGTGGGGGTGATAGATGCCTCGGGCATCTTCTTCTGTGAACGAGATGCAATATCTTTCTCTTTTCTTCTCCTTTGATGGCCGATCTATAATCATGAGCTCGGACTGAGGCTGACTAAGTTTTCGTGCGTGATTCCTTCGCGCGTTGTTTGAGTCGCCCCCACATTGTGGACCGCCGATAATCGTCCGGATTTCTTCCATAGGCTGACTCTAGGTCGGGCGCGCCTCGGATGCCCCAGCTTTGACCATATGTTCTCTGAGTCGGCCGTCTTTTATGAGTCTTTCGATCTCTTCTTTTAAGTGACGGCAATCACTTGTGTTATGCCCGTGATCGCGATGATAATGGCACAGTACTTATCCTTATCCCGCCGATTAGGATTACTCCTGAGCTTCTGGGCCAGCTGACAAAGCCTTCGTTTTTTATTTCCATAAGTACCTCTTCCCGAGTCTTATTCAGGGAGTATATGTGGAAAATTTTCGATCCGGCCGTTTTCCGACCTTCGCTCGTCACGTGCTTGATCCTCTTTGCGTTTCCTTCCCCCGGTCGGCTCCCTTTTGGCCGACTCTTTGGCCGAGGTTTTGGTTTCACGCAGGATTCGCGCTTCCTCGGCGTTGGCATATTTATCGGACCGTGACATAAATTCTGCGAGTATCGGGCGGAGTTTTGTCTAGAGATGCCAGGAATGGCTTATCCCTAACTCCTTGCATGAGTGCATTGAGGGCCGTTTCTTAGAATGTTTCCGAACTTGAAGGGATTCGAAATTAAAACGCTTGATGTAATCTTTCAATAGCTCTCCCTGCTTCTGAACTCGGTTATTCATATGTGCAGGGGGCTTTAATTTTTTCTTTCCGCCGATGAAGTTGGTGAGGAAGGCGTTGCTTAGCTCAACGAATGAACTGATGGATTTTGGCTTCAGCTGTTTGAACCACAGTCGAGCTACATCAGTCAATGTAAGAGAAAAGGCCCGACACATTACTGCATCCGAGGCATCATGGAGTTCCATATAGGTTCTGAAGCACTCAATATGCTCGGTCGGGTCAGTCTTGCCGGTGAAAGGAGTGATTTGAGGTAATCGAAACCTCTCGGGCAATCGGGCTTTCATTACCGAGTCCACAAAGGGGGACGCTTTCGCTTCGGACCCGGTTGAATATACATTCCGGCCGTGCTTTATGTCTGCCATCTCTTTTGCCATCTCTTCCCGCACTTCTTTTTTGAAATTTTGAATGTCGGCTTTCCAAGGTTCGCTGCTTTCTGCCGTGCCTTCCATGGAAGGGCGATTGCGCCTTCTTCGTTCTATTTCGTGCCGAAGATCAGTCGGGGGGAGGGAGGCGTTGGCTGACTGCGCTGGAGATGGTTCTGACCCGCCTTGGGGTTGGCTCGGCCGGAAAGACTGCGGCGCAGAAGGTTGAGGATCAAGCGCCGCCGTCGGTACGCGCGCCGTCTCCCCTTGAGGATGCGGGAGTGGCTGCATTTGCTGCTGATACATTCGTTCCAGCATCTGTTTCATCGTATTCATATCAGAACGGATTTCTTGAACCTCCTTGTCCAACCGCCCATCGTCGCGACCCCGCTGATTGTTGCTTGTTCCGGTCGCCCCTCGTCGGCGGTTGTTAGGTGCGTTCTGGGCTGGGGGAACGGCGATTGGACCGGGTGGCCCTGTAATCGCGTTCTCATTCAAATCTTCTTCTGGGACCGTCCTTCTAGTCATCACCATTGGACTCAATATAGAGGTACGGGATGGCTTTTTGCACGATCCCACAGACGGCGCCAAACTGTTGATGCAATTATCTGGTTCGTCCTCCTGGATCCTTGTATGCCTGCACAGAAAAAGGACAAAGGAGACCCTGGCTAGCGCAGGGGACCCTCCGATGCCAAAGTCAGGCCTGGACTCGGGGTCTTAAAGTATTGAAAAGTCTTTTGGAGGAATTTGTTTTCGTACCTCTCAAGGTGAGGGCCCCCCCTTCTTTTATAGCTGCTGGGGCATTTAATCGTACGAGGATTCTCTTCCTGGTATTGTGCGCGAGATCTTCTCCTGGGATCACGGAATCTTCTCCTGGGATCAGGGAAACAGGATCGTGCCCGTCTCATGCCTTCATCCGATCCCGTGAGCTTCGGGATCGGGAATCTTATCCCAAGACATCCGGAGTGCGGCTTCATCTTGTGACGGTCGATCCGATAAAGAGGTCCGCCCGAAGCATGCCCGAGACACTGACGACCCTACCGACCCGTCGGGGCCGACTCAACCTTTGCCTCGGTCTAGCGAATAACTCCTCGGATTTGACACATCCTTTGGTGGCCCGAGGCATTTAGTCCGAGTCTGCGGACTTGTATGTTTTGTCCCCAACAGGGCCCACCCGAGATGTTTTAAAGTTGATTGGCAGAGTACTCACCCATCACATCTCTAATATCAACCTGCAATCCAATCAAATCGTACGAGTCATTATCAGAGTTGTACTCAATCTCCTTCTTAGGCGTCTCATTTCTGTAGACCGAGTACTAACCCTAATCAAACCATTGATGGGAAAGAATGGATAAGGGCTATGAGGGGCCACTCTGATGTCTGAATTTTATCCACAATGTTCATCTATATTTTTCCACATGCCATTTTAGAGTAAAAGCTAAAAACATGAGACAACTCCAAAGCTCAAGTGGACCACGTCATGGGAGTTAAACATTTCCCATTAAAAACATTCCAGGCAATACATTAGTTTTGGATCAAGCTAATATTTGCTTTTTCACCTTCATTTAAGTATACATGACTTTGTGAACTGGTGGGATGGCAATTAACCATGACAGTGGACCCTAGAAAGGTTTCAACGGTCGGTATCATTATCACTTGTGCTTCTTGTGGTGTGGTCCACCTGAGCCTTGAATCTATCTCATGTTTGATTTTCCATTCCAAAATGATACGGTAAAATGG
Organism: Magnolia sinica; assembly: GCF_029962835.1. Taxonomy (NCBI): domain Eukaryota; kingdom Viridiplantae; phylum Streptophyta; class Magnoliopsida; order Magnoliales; family Magnoliaceae; genus Magnolia; species Magnolia sinica. Next base: position 46,480 of record NW_026682807.1, on the reverse strand, counting down.
ATGGACGGTGTGGATAAAACCCATACATCACGGTAGCCCCTCAGAGCCCTATCATAATTAAGGACAAGCCAGGGATGTACCCAATCCGCGTCCCATTTTCATGCCTTCCATTTCGCGTTACAAATTTCCAAGTAAAATTGAACTATACCGTTCATTGTATACTCGCACTCAATTATAGTATACACTTCATATATAAACATAAATCCAAACCGTTCATATGGTGTGATCCGCCAGCATATGATCAAAACTATATCAATTAGACCATCCTATCCTTTGGGCTGTGGATAAATTTTACTGAAAGTGATGATCTTCTTCCGTTTTTACCATCCATAGATATCCAATGATGGGCCTGGAAGATGCACTAAGTAGTGAGATTTTATCACATGAAAAATCTACGGTGAGGAATGTATTTTGGACGATCTAGATTATGTATAAAAAATAAAAAATTGTACATTTGCATCGATTCTATGGTAGGGTATGAATGTTCACTCATCCAAATTCAAGGGATAAGAAAAGTCGTCGCTTGTGAAATCATTTTCGTACTTAAGATGCCCTTTCCAAGACAGTGTGTGGCCCACTTGACTGTTTTTATCAGGCTGATTTTTTATAGTTTCTGTATCCTGATAAGTTAGACCTGATATAACGGATTTGATAGAAAAATACACCACATGATGGCCCACACACAACCTATGGTTAGCATCCCATCTCTACTGTTCCATTTGGTATGGCCCATCTGATCTATGGTTGTAGCTGATTCTTGATTTCAGGACCTGACATCAAGTCTAGAACATGATGAACAGGGTAGATTTGACATTTAATACATAGTGGGCCCCACTGGCTTGGGTGTTTTAAGCCGTGGGTAAAACAGTGTTGCACGGCGAGTAGGGATGTCAACGGGCGGGCCGAAGTCTGTCTAAGACCGGCCCGAAAAGTAGAAGCTTGGCACAAGCCCAGCCCGTGCCATAGATGAGGGGATTGGATAATACCGCACCAGAACTAGCTACGGACGGACGGTCCTGTCAGGGGATCTGTGGGGCCCATCGTGATATATTTGTTTTATCCAAGCCGTCTATCCATTTTGAAATATCATTTGAGGAGAGGAACCCAAAAATAGGCAGATCAAAGGCTCGAGTGGACCACACAACAGGGTGAAATGGTGACAATCACCCCCACCGTTGAAACCTTCCTAGGGCCCACCTAGATGTTTATTTACCATCCAGCCTCTTCATAAGGTCACATATACATGGATGAAAGGAAAACATAAAGATCAGCTTGATCCAAAATTTCAATAGCCCCAGGAGGTTTTGGGCCGGATCCTATCTCTTGCTCCGGTGGTAGACTCCTGGTCAAGGGTTCGAATATCATAGGTGGTGAAATCCCGCTATGGCGTGAGTGGGCGTGGGCGTGTGCGTTTGTAAAAAAATAATAATAATAAATAAGAGGTTTTGGGCCGTAGGCAATCAATCCCTATTGTTTCCTGCTACCTGAGCAATTGATTTTTGGGCTCATCACGTAACATGATTTTTTAAAATGGATGGGCGGCCTAGATAAAACACACACATTACGCTGGGCCCCAAGCCCCACCCATGTTCTTTTAATCCGAACTATGGCAAATGATCATCCGTTAATCAAAAGTTAGGACCGTTCAATTAATCTGATTTCAAATGTCATAATCTATCCAGTGGGTCCCACAGCTTTGGACCAGCTCCCTCTGAGAAGAAAGAAGATCGCTCATCAGGTGGGCCATGTTTAAACGAAAAAAAAACAACAGTTGGACTCATTATCCATAAGTGGGACCCACTGGACCATACTTAGAAAAGGGAGAGAGTATAAATGGGAATATGTAAATAAAATAAAATAAACTTCTCATTAGTGGGCCATCAAACCCAAGACTATATAAAGACGTTCGTCTTAGCAGGCTTATCATCCATCGCGGGACATCGAGCAAAGATTATGTCTCGAATCACTCAACATGAACTTACAAGGTCAATGCATGAGATGTGCGAATATTCCTAAAATTAATTAAGAACTTAAGTTAGTTGTCTGCATCCGGTCTTTGTCAAAGTTATAGCTTTCGGACCATTAAATCATGATCATATTTAAAGCAATAATCTAAGTCAATATCCTACACATATTCGTATAGTTGCAGCGTCGATCGACCATCCGTGACCATCGAACTGACTTCTGATCATATTTGTCGATTGACGCATCCAAATGGTGATTCGATCTTATCCATACATATATCATCACTAAGGCCAACTATCTTACAGTGTATATTGACCCTTACACCTCATAGTGGACCTTAAAAGTTAGAAACAACCTCTCATAGGGTTATAATATCAAATACTTAGCCTTTAAGGGCATTTGCACAACTTCTGGCACTATATAAGACCTTCATTTGGGCATCCCTTTTCTCCATACGAATTTGTGCCCTAAGATTGGGAAAGAAAGAGACGGAAAGGAGGAAAGAAAAATAATGCCGGTGAGGGTTGTGCACCCTTTGCCCTTCTCCCATTCAACCAAAGCCCCAGGCACTCCTAGATTCTCCGTCGGATTCCTTATATCAGCAATCGGAGGTAAGATTTGGATCTCACTTCCCAATCTAAGTCTTTATATATTAAATTTCATGAATCTCACAGTAATCTTAATATTTCTATAAAAAATGATGATTTTGCCTAAAACCCTAACCTTGGTGTGATTAGAATGCATAATCCTTTCTTAGAGTGCGGACCATTTTTCTAGGTTTCATTTTATCAATCATTGATAGTACTAAACAATGATTTTTTGTTGATTATAAGATGACATATATTATTTGTGTTTAATTTACTTTATTTTTTAATCCTAATGTTACTTGTTGATGATAACCAACATTTTTTTATGAATACTTTAGCAAGATGAAATCCTACTATTAGAAGTCTCATATATAAATTGATAAGTAATGTTAATCTACATTGTATTGTATTGATATACATTGAATTGTACTGATTCATATATATGTTCGGTTGATTTACCCTATTGTGGTATTAAGTTGTTTCATGGATCCTTACTCTTGCTCCGGTGGTAGACTCTTAGGAGTTTCAACACCTGGTCAAGGGTTCGAGTATCCATAAGTGGTGAAATCCCACTAAGGCGTGAGTGTGTGGGGTGTGTGTGCGTGTGTAAAAAAATAAAAAATAATAATAATAAGTTGTTTCATGATTATATTTATATATTTGATAATCTGATTTGTAATCGTGTGGTTCGAGATATGCCAAATGTTAAGTGGATGGCCCTCTTTAAGTTGGCTATCCCAGACTTATATGGTTGACCAAGGTTGAACACAGATAACCGACAGTAGTTGGAGCTACACGGGATGCTTTGCATCCAATGCCGATTTAATCCAGGGTCTCCCGTTATCGATTGGATCAATCTAATGCATGACCTGATCATTCTTATGTTTGATGGTTATTTAACATTTAAAGAAATCTAAAATACCAATATTACTATTGAATTAAGTTCATTCATAACCGTTAATGCCTTACGATCCCACGAAGACTCATGAGCCAGCTATGGTGGTATGAGATATCTATTTGAGATATCGACCTATGTTGGGGTGATGTACCTGCCACATAGGCAAAATATTAGGTGACAAGCCTGCCATGTTAGTAAAACATTGGGTGATGAGCCTCCCCGTAGTGACCACTGCATCGATAAATGTCGTAATCCTACCATATTATTAATAGTTTGGGTAGCATGCCTTCTCCATATTTGAGGTTTAAGTGATAACCTTTACCCTAGTTGTGATTGTCTTTGAGTGATAAGCCCAAATATTAACCAAATGCAGTTGTATAGATTGTTGGGTGATGAACCCAAATTTAGATGAAAGGACATTGGTGAAAGGGCAGATATGTGCCGCCACGAGCTACGTAAATCCATTTAGTGACAATTAATAGAATATAAGTATCCTGGCTTCGCCAACCTGCTATTTAAAATAGAAATAATAAATACTTGGTTAATCATGCATATCATTACATTATTGGGTTATGCTACGGGCCAACCATTGCCCATAAATTGATGTCCTGCTAGCAATAGCGTTGATGTGGTTCTATATTGGTATCGTTAATCTCGGGCATTCATCATGTTAAATATTGTTGGATTGTGTTGTGGGTCAACCATTGCACATATCATTATGTCATCCATGGATTTAAATAATTAACTGAAGATTTGTTTGTTTTGTAACGTGTAACACCTCATACTTTCCAATGCTCAGGTGTTACTATTATAAACTATATTAGCACCTTTGTGTAACCTACCTTATTCACCATCATTTGATAAATCTCAACCCACCACTAAATTGTAACAGTTAGAATAACAAAATTTTCATATATAACTATTAAATTAAATAAATCAATAACTAAACGTTAAGACCCATGTATTGTGGCCCACTTACAAATTTGAAATGATATAATCCTTCAAATTAAAGCCCAATGAATAGATGACGTTGATCGGAGTGTGACCCATGTAAATAATATAGAGACTAATAATAATAATGATAATAATTATATATATTTTAATATAAATAAGTAATTTATTTTTTTGATAAACTTATAAAACAGGGCCAAAAGAGAGAACCATTGTAACACCCCGTGCTTTCAATACGCGGATGTTAACATAAACACTTAGCCTTTCTTTTAGTCGTGCACCCACACTCTAATCATTGAGTCCATTTACTGTTAGACGAACATTACTAAATGTAAAAAAATCTAGTACTAACCATCATGATTAAGTTATCTAATTATTAAATCCCTCCATCAGATCCATAACATAGCATTGAACGATGTCACGCCAAGCGGCCATCTAATTCGATGATCTCTAAAACAAATCATAACCAAGATTAAAAGGATCTAATAATCAGATCGATCCAGGCACAAAGATAAACCAATCACTCTGGATTGGTCCTAAAGTGACACGAGCAATCCTCATCTTAGCCATGAAATAAGGCCAATCATGTAATTGGCCTCGAGATCAACCTATATATTCAATAATACAACAAATCCAACCTTCAAGAATACTCGTCATCTACAGATTAAGCCATCAAACCATTGAGTTTTGAGATGGACCATCACATCCCTAAAGAAACTTATCTTTTAAATTTTAATCACCTTAATAGATGAATTAAACCGTCCAATGTGTACTACGAATGACCCTAATTTCAGATCTTCTCAAAAACCCAGAACCTAAAATCATCAGATCCTTTGCTCATCTTGCTTGTAATTACTCAAATGTGGAAACCAATCATTTACTCATGCTATCATGTCATTAAATTATGAAACCAACGGATAAATTCTATCCATGCTAGCTTGAGAGTACTCAAAAACATCGATGATCGACCTTGAGGAAGATCCGACCGCTGGACGGTAGTAAACTATCAAAAATGCATTAGAACTAATGATTGCAGGCCATCCGAGTTTGGGATCTGCACCATCTTGGGGCTAGGGACTTGGTTCAGCTGGTGGAAGTTGGTGGACGGTGTAAATTGCACAAATACACCTCCAAGGACCCCACTTGGGATGTGCATGTGCACAGTCCGTGCATAACCGCTATGCACCGGACTGCTGCCCGAGTCAAGCGGGCGTTGACCCCAAGAAATCCTGAAAAGGAGGATTTCTCCTCTCTTTCTTCCTCACGTTCCGCACGACTGCGGTTTGAAAATGAGACTCCCGTTTGGGTTCGATTATGGCACACCATCACTACCATTACATCGATCTGAACCATCTATCATGTTCACGACACGGGTATTACCAAAATCCATGCATCTCACCTGTGGTTGACCGGGTGTACACACACAAATACAGACGCAGGAAGAGTTGTGCATGTGAATTTTCCAAAACCAGAAGCCGTTTTCTCTCGAGTAGCTAGCATCGCACGTCCTCCCCATCCTAAAATCCTACCCGCACACGTAAGTCAATCCTAATCCTCCATTCATCCAGCACTCTAGGGCTCCCTTAGTAACCTAAGAGCCGCCGCAATTAAAAACTAAAGAACCTACGAGTTTTCATGGTTGTTCATCCAAACAGTGGGTCTCATCGTGTTCCAGGATAAAATCCACACCATCCATACGAATTGGATTGAAGGAATAGCCATTAAACCGTAATCCACGATTATCAACCTCATCATCTTCTCCATTAATCTGAAAAACCCATCTTACTTAAGAGGACCCCACTGACCGATCAGATTCGTTCATTTTATGGGCCACGATGGTAGAAGTTTCGTTGTATCTTCGGATTGCAGCCTTGCAAGCTAGATCGGGAGTTATGTATGTGAGCTCTCTCAATTAGAGCAAGCACTCGTCACTAATCCTACGATTAGTTGGCGCGTCCGAATCTTCCAGAAAGGAATTAAAGGGCCTTTAAAAAGGCCGTTTTTAGGGCATTCCTTTTCGAAATGGAAAGAGAGAGAGAGAGAGAGAGAGAGAGAGAGAGAAGGCGTCGCTTTATGTGCCACATTCAGTCGAGTCGACTCAGTTCGAATCGGGTCGAGTCTCATCGAATCCAGCTGCTGGATGGTGGTTGCTGGAAGGAAGAGGAAAGCAAAAGAAGATCAGAAAGGAGAGAAAAGAGAAGAAGACAAGAGAGGGAGGTGTAAGACCCGTGTCCTAATTCATACCATTCCGTTGGCTTCCGCGGTTCTTCCGGTCAAATTTCGGCAACCTTCGCACCATATCCGACGTTTGCGCGCGATCTTAAGCCAGGTCCCGCACACCGACGTCGGCTCGATCCGAAACTTATGTCTTGGTTGTCGCGTCATCGCCGTGGTTCCAACGCCGTGACTTGCGCACCAAACCGATACCCAGGCAAGAAGATGCCGATCAGCGTTTATTCCGAAGAAACACCGCGCGTTGCAGATTTCGAGGGAATCTCTACACAATTAGTCCCATCAATCAACCATAAATGCAACCATACCTCAAGTACAATAACCCATCCCTCTTTCTCCACAAAGTCAACTCTCTCTCTCTTCACCCATCCCTCTTTTACTCACTTTTCAAACAAACCCATGCTTCATTAATTACACCCATCACTCCATCACCTCATATCACTCCCATCCTCTCATTTTCTCTCTCATTTTTCTCAAATCTCTCCAAGCAACTCAACCCCACACGTCCAACCCTTCTCTCCCTCCCAAGTGTGGTCCACCCTCTCATCTCTCATCCCCACCATCAAAAGTCCATCAACCTCCATCAAAGTTGAAACTAAGGAGCATTGGAGTCTAAGGGACCAAAAAGAATGAAGATAAGGTGGGTGATTTGCTATTATTTTAAATGTTAGGGCCCACTTGTTGGTGGGACCCATTTGGATGTATGTGATTTAATCAAGAGGGCCCATAGTGGCGGGGTTCCTCTATCTCACCGTATGTCTCTCTCTATCTCTCTCTTTCTCTCTTTCTTTGTAATGGTGTGGATCCCACCAATATGTGTTACATCTACCCCATCCATCTACATCAGACGGTGTGGCCCACTCTATTACAGGTGATGATCCACACCATCTACTGTTTGGATGGATCCAATGCTTTATATATATATATATATATATATATATATATATATATATATATATATATATATATATGTTATATTTTGTATAATATATAACATAATATGTATTATATATATAATATAATATATATATATTATATGTATACATTTGGTGGGCCACGTCCATGTGGGACCCACCACAAGGCATGTGTTTATCCACACCGTTCAGCGTCACTGGACGCTGGACGGGCGAGCCCTATACTGGCATGGGTGTGTACTTAAAAAAAAAAGGGAATGAAGTGGTGGGCCTCTCATGTAGGCCCCACCTTGATGTATATGCATAATCCAAGCCGTCCATTTCGTTCCCCAGATCATTTTAGGCGTTGAGCCGAAAAATGATCTCAATATGAACTTATGGTGGGCCATAGCATAGCAAACCAGTTTCCTACCATTGAAATACACCCCGATGCTACTGTACATCAGAAAACTATTCGATATTGATCTCGATAGATTTGTATCGAGCCATAAGGGCCAATGAATGGTGTGGATCTGGCTGATGTGGGCCCCGTCTGTGGAAAACCACAGAAAATCATTTTTCTAAAAAAAAAAAGAAAGAAGAAGCAGCATGTAGCGGCGCTGCTGCTGCTGTCAGAACGCCACAGGCGCTGCCTGCGCTCGACGACGGACGGACGGCTGGGCTCACGGCCTCAGTTGTGGGCCCCACCTTGATGCCTTTCGACCATCCAGACCGTGCATTTGATGGGTCCCCACAGACTAGCCGTCCATCCCAAAAATCAGCCTTATACGGAACTCATGTGGGCCATACCATTTAAAATCATGTGAAGACATGCCAAAACATATAAAATCACTTGGTGGGGCCTACCTGAGTTTTGGATGTCGCTGAAACTTGGTATGGACCGTCAGTCAGGTGGGACTCACTCAATGAATGGGCTGGATTTGTGAACCACATTTCAGTGGGCCCCACATCCACCCCAAGTCCTGGTGACCTTATAAACAGGTTGGACGTCAAACGGACATCACGGTGGGCTCCCTGCCCACGTAGGTTGGTTGGCAAACAAACATTACAATGGGCCCATCTTGTATGAAAAATAAACATTACAATGGGCCCACCTTGTATGAAAAATAAACATTACAGTGGGCCCCTCTTATATGAAAAAATAAACATTACAGTGGGCCCATCTTGTATGAAAAATAAACATTACAGTGGGCCCATTTTGTATGAAAAATAAATATTAGTGGGCCCTATCCAGGCCCACGTGACCTTATGGATAGATTGGATGATAAATAAAAACTACAGTGGGCTCTACCCTAGTCCACATGACCCTATGAACAGTTGGGTGGAAAATAAACATTATAATGGGCCCTAAGTTGGGTGGAAAATAAACATTTTATTGGGCCCTAAGTTGGGTGGAAAATAAACATTATAATGGGCCCTAAGTTGGGTGGAAAATAAACATTATATTGGGCCCTAGGCTGGGTGGAGAATAAGCATTATGGTGAGTCCTACTTAGGACCCACCTATGTATGTATTGTAAACCACGCCCTCTATTAGTGTGGGCTCCATCATGATGTATGTGTTTCATCCAACTGTCCAACTGTTTTGGAGATAATTTTAGGCCCATATTATGAGGCCCATTTGATGTACTGGAGCCCACGGGTCAAGGCCCAATAGGACATACATAAGGCCCAATGTAGTGTAATTCCACCATGGTATATGTATTGATTTTGTAACGGGCCACGCCTTGGGAGCAATGCTGGTTTGACGTCCACATTGAATGGGTAATGTTGGTTAAATGTCCGCATTATAAGGCCCACTGATAGGCCCATACTTGTGGTAAGTAGGCCGTCTAGGCCCATCTCCGTTATACACAGAGCTCATCTCTTTATACATGTTTAGTATAGATCCATGATTCATGATCATCCGTATCATATGTATGCCTGATGTGAGGAGTCACCGATCATATCATATGCCTTCGGGCGGACTGTCTATGGGCTCCCTGATAGGCAGAGTTGCCCCATATAAATGCATGGTACACACAGGACTGTTGCATGACTGATAGTATGATTCATACACTTGCATTTGTGTGATTGTAGTTACTATATGCCCTAGCAACATCAGGGTTATAGCCTTCACAGACACATCGTGGATGGCTGGGTTGGATACCAGAAATATTTGGTTCTAGCATACGGGCGCCATAGACATCCCTAGGTGAAAATCTCTAAACCCGATGGTACCAGAGGATGACTCCAACGTCGAGATCGAGTGGATATACGAGCGCATGAGGGCCGAATACCAGGAGGTCGTGTCTCCCACTGTGTCGTGGTCGGTTGGAAAGGAGTGTGGCCTTACTTGCCCGAGGGTAGGGGGCAATACTAGGCTGAGTTTGACCAGCTCGCGAATGGGTCCGCTATCGACGTGCCGGATAGGTATTGGCAGACTATTGGCCAGGCGGATAGTGAGGTTTCTTACGCTCACTTGGATTGTGCGGCTAGGAGAGCGACAGTGCCACTTGGAGTGTACTAAACCTCGATGATTATCCAGAATGAGAACTGTACTGATATATGATGAGGATTGGCATGCTTGAGTTGCATCTCACATCGCATGGCTGTGTTATGGCCAATAGCATTCATATCTTGCACCGCATAGCCTTGGTACGGCTGATTGCATTCATGTACTCATCACCATGATTCCGCATTACTCTGACCTTTGCATTTTAAGCACGCTTATATTACGCACATACTCACACCACCCTCTAAGCTTTCTATAAGCTTATGCACGATTGATGCGTACAGGTGACGCCAGGACGTAGTCGCAGCCATAGTCTCGCCGTAGTTGGACCGTGCAGACGAGCTTTGGAGTTTCTATCTTTTGCACTACATTGTATTTTCCCTTTCTGTTGCATTGTACTAAAAAGTTTTTGATCATAGTGGATTTTGTGGTGGTGTTCTTGTGGTTATTGTTTGTGGGTTATGCTTTTGTTATGCTCATTATGAATCAGACTGATGATTTGAAACCCTCCTTGTAGTATCCCAGGATCAGAACCTGGTGAATGGTGTCGGGATCCGAGAATGGGGTTCTACGAAGGATGTCGGCGCCGGATTCGGCAATCGGGAATTTTGTGAGCCCGGTTTTCGAGTTCAGGGCGTGACAGGAGGTGAGGTGCTGTTTGATTTGTTGTCATGCCTGGACGATCCGACCGACAAAGAGTGACTCGGTGAACCACCTATGCCGAGTTGTTGAAGGAGAAAGAAGAAGAAGATAAAGCAAAAATGAAGGAGAAAACAAGAGAAGAGAGGGTACATGTGTGCCTCTATTACACTATGTGTGTGGACTCGCTGACAAGTCGGTTTGAGTCCAACACCTCATCTGGGAGTTTTTCTAGCAGAAATCAAAGATAGAGAGAGAAGGGGTGGAGGCTATGGCCAAGTCTTGCTGTCGCACCACATTAGTCCACTGAAACGGACTCTCCGAGTTGCAATCCGGGTCGAGTCGACTCTGAGTCAAACCGGGTTGAAACCAATCGAAGCTGGTATCCTATTCTAGACTAGGCAGAGAAAAAAGGGTGGGGAGAACAAAGAAAGAAGAAAAGAAAAGAAAGGAAGGAAAAGAATGGTAGAAGAAAGGAGAGAGGAGAAGTTGTGCATCACTGCCGAGTTAACTCGGTCGAGTCAAGTTTTTGTTAGGGCCAGCGAACTGGCTGGATGTAAGTTGAATGGAGAAGAAGAAAGAAAAGAGAAGAATGAGGTGGAGGAGAAGAAGAGGAAGAAAAAGTAGAGGGGTTCTACTCTACTGAGTCGACTCACTGAGTCAACTCGTTGACCCGCAGCAAGCCAGGTCAAGCCTAGCCAGGTTAGCAACTTTTTCCCAATTACAGTATTTTACGCAAGCATGATTCCAAGGAAGTAAGGGTTATATATGTCATTTCTTTTATAAACATGACAACTCATCGAGTTGGCTCATTGAGTCGTCTTGCTTAGTTGTACTTGTTTTAACTAGATTTAATCCCACCACAGTTAGTTGATCATAACAAGGTAGTGCGATGAGATTTGGTTCAAGTAGAGAGGCAGGTTCACATCAATTCAAATCATATGAGTTGATTCGAAAGGGATCAAGTCGCACCGTGACTCATATAAATTAATGTTAGAGTTTTAGTTTAAATTTCAATACAATGAACGTTTAATCATGCTACTCTATATCGGAATTCGAATCACCTCCTCTTAATCATAGATTCAGACTCAAATCCTACACTATTTAATCTTTAGGATTAATTTTAGGGATTGGTATTACAATCTAATTGATCAAATGGTTTAAGGTGCGGTCAGAGTCGGATTCGTGGAAATGGGCCAACAATTCTAACAATATAGGAAGTCAACTCAACTCTTGAAAGGTGAGGATCACCTTTCAAGCTTTTCTACATCTAGATAATTGGCTTGTCTATCCGCTTTCATTCATGTATCTTATCGATTACTTAATATGGTTGGTTATTCATACTGAATTCGAATGTCATAAATAGTTGATGGATTGAGTTTAAAGTCAAATATCTGAATATGTGATGAAATTCAATTATCTCTATCCTATTTTAAGATCAACACTTTAGCTATACATGTGTTATCAACATTATACGTAGTAAAATTTATCATTTATGATTACTTAAGAGATCCTTAAACTAGTGGTCATCAGTGAAATGGGTTAAATAAATTTAAGTTGGGGATTTACCACCTTGTGGACCATTTGTGCCTATGTGGCTTTTAGAGAATAGTCATTTTTATTACACCATTAGGTGAAATATTTGGCCCTTGCGACTTTTATGGAATACTTGCCCTTTTGCGACTTTAATGGATTATTTTATACAACTTTGCGATGGTAAGTTCCACTTGTTGGACTACGATTGGCCATTAGTTGAGTAAGTGACCTTAAAACATCTTATTTGTTAGTCTCATGACCCAGGGATAGTAGAATGAGACAATATGCCTGAGCTGTCGGCCTATGCTGGGTGACAAACCCCCCATAATGACCTTTGAGCTTTCTTAAAATGATTGTTTAAAATTTGAATAATATTGATTGGGCTAATCATGCATTGTCATGGTATGCAGTCTTTTCCGAGTAGTTAGTTCTCCTTAGACGTACATTTGTGTACTTTTCTGGGTGACTAGTCCTCCTTGGGCGATCTATATATTATTATGATCTTTTACGGGTGGTTAGTTCTCCTTAGGCATACCTTTGTATACTTTTCCGGGTGAGTAGTCCTCCTTAGGCGATTTATATATTATTATGGTCTTTTCTGGGTGGTTAGTTCTCCTTGGGTATACATTTGTGTACTTTTTCGTATGACTAATCCTCCTTGGGTGATCTATACATCATAGTCTTTTTCAGGTGACTGGTTCTCTTTGGGCATACTTTTGAGTACTTTTCCAGGTGTAACTAGTTCTCCTTGGACAACTTTTTACCAACTGGGTGTGCATCCCCAGGTCTGTGAGCATGTGCATGCATCCATGCATTTAAACAAGATTACCTTTGTGAAATTTATTTAATAAATGTGTATCTGAGGAACCTTATCTGATTTCCATGATAATCATCGTGTAATATTTGTTATACACCGCATTTGTTAATGTAACACCCTGAAAATCGGGGGTCGTGCATACGCTCGACTCCCGAGTTTTCGGAATCACTTATAACCAGTTTTCATTAATATGCGATTAATCCAGTCTAAATGCGCATTCTGGAACTTCCTGGAACATGAAGCGCAACCACACGAGTCTACTGAAAAGAAGAAAATCAATTATACTTATATATACATGCCCAAAAGAATACAAACGGGCGCACAAGGTGACGCCCAACAAATTCACAAAAAGAATAACATGACCAAAGGAATAAATCTGAGCCGCTACTCGATAATCCAATGACTCATCTACTGATTCGACGGGGTCCAGCTCATCAACAGGAAGTAAGGGAACTCGCCCTCCTCCTCGAGGCTCGCGTCACCAGGCTCCATGAAATCTGTATTTCCTGCATCTATGAACTGGTCTGGTTGGTGTTTTAAAACACCGTCCTAGAGTGGGAGTGAGTGATCAACTCAGTGGGTGTTATTAGTCTTAAGTCGCAACAAGCATCAATCATAATAAGAATTTAATGAAAAGAAATCAATCATAAACATCTATCTAGTCTTGTTAATGTGTATGGATGCAGGATGATATGATGTATGCCCTCACCACAACGCTCTCTCGTGCGACAACATCTAACGATCGCCAACGCCAACACTCCCTCAGTGCGACCTCGACTGTCGAGTCGCCAACCTAGCTAATGGCATGTAATGATGATGTTAACCGGGTTCTTAGTTAAGTCCATTCATCCAGCAGATTTGGGAATCTGATACACCCCACGTATCAAATGCCCTGAACTAGTTGCGAGGCCAAGACCCCCCAATGTGTGAGGCCGAGACCCCGCGATCCTTAACCCCGTCGGGTTTTCCCCATCCCCGACTTCAAGCACATGGGGGGTGCTGAATATGGGGTCGTTCGCGGTCACTATGGGGAGACGCGTCACCCCAGCGTAGGCCGACAGCTCGGACATAGTGTCCCATTCCACCTTGCCCGGCTCATGAGACTGTGGATCAATATTCCATCCGGTATTGATGGGCTACAACGGTGGTGGGGTGTTTTAGTTTCCATACATATGTGAGCAAACAAGGTTAACAACTAGGTAGGTCAGCCAGTGGACTAAACCGCACGAGCTCAGGCAAGTATGTGGCGGAACGACATCGGGTACAAGTGACCCATGTAGCCTGACTACTGCCGCCCACACATACTCGTCCAAATCTATGGGTTTAGCCTCAAGGTGGTCCTACCAACAGAACCACCTTCGCTCTCCTCATGTTCCTGACCAACCCAAGGGTAGGAATAGTGACTTATAGCATGCCAACTACCAATGCCGCATCAAGCATATTCAACACCGTGATCTCATGTTACTCAACATACAATTCAAATTTCTCTAGCAAGCAAACTATTAATAACATGAATAAGGTGTATGTGTGTGGTGTGGGTTGGTGAGGAAGTTAACACTTCCTCCATGTTGAGAAATCATGTACACAAGAGTAAAGAAATCATACGTAATATGAGGCAACAACGTATAAAAATCAACATGGCATGAGCATATGATGATCCATACATCAAATCATGTGAGAAACATAAACGACATCATGAGAGAGAGAGTCAAACATATAAATTCATACCATTTCAACCAACATACAATTCCTAGGATTTCCTAGGCCTTCAAAAATAACATCCAAGCAATCAAAATCATTAATCTCGAACTATAGTTGGTGCTAGGCCACCTAAGGATAATAGTCGCACCTATGGATCGTTGAGATCTTGGAAAACGACCTAGAAGTGTCAAACTCGACGTTGATCGGCCGGAATCCTAAGACAATACACTTGTATGTTAGGATTTCATACAAATCCTATCTCAACACAAAGGATTACAAAAAGGATGGGTGCTTACCTCGCTAATCGGATGGAAATCGCTTGCATTTGTGGATGTGGGGTTTCTTGAGAAAAGGGAAGAAGGGTTTCTAGATCTCACCTCCCTTTGGCCCACCTTTCTCTCCCTTCTTCCTTCTCTCTTTCTCCTCTTTTCTCTTCTTCCTCTCTTCCTTCTCCTTTTTCTCTCCTCTCTCCCTTTGCTCCTTAGGAAAAATTCGTATGGGGAGGGGATGCCCCAAATAAGGCCTTTATATAGTGCCAGGTTTGATGGAAATGGCCCCAAGTGTTGGGTTTTTACTATACTAGACCTATGAGAGGGTTTTTCTAAGCTCTAAGGCCCACTATGAGGTGTACAAGTCAATATACACCGTAGGATAGCTAGCTCTAATGATGATCTACGTATGGATACGATCGGCTCGCCATTTGGATGTGCCGATCGACAGATATGATAAGAAGTCTGTTCAATGGTCACCGATAGTCGATCGGGGCCGAGCTATACGGATATGAGCAGGGAAATATCCTTACTCCACGGGTAAAGTTTGGTCGCAAACTGACGGTTCGAAATCCTCAACTTTGCATAAGAGTGGACGACTCAATTCACTTAAGTTCCAACTCCTTCCTTTAGGGTATTTGCACTTCTCATGCACTCGTCCTTTGGCTCAAGTTGACCGGTTCTGGACCGTACCTAGGTCCGATTCCCGCGATGGACGTCAAGCCAATGAGACGGACATTATTTTATAGTTTTGGAACTAGTGGTCCACCAACGAGCGGTTTAGAGCTTGTTTAGATAACTAAGGCAGTTCTGGTGGTCCTCTGGCCATGAAACTTATAGGATAGGTGCTCCATGGCCCGATAAAGGGCCATGCAAAATTTGGGGATGATCGGATATGGGGTTTGGTCGCACGGGTCTGATTTGTGATCAACGGTCACCGTGCCACGATCGAGACCCAGATTTTGTGGGCGGGTGTAGAAAATACATTAGACCGTCATCATAAATTATGAAGAAATCTGATGGTTGAAATGTCTTACATTTCAGTTTTTATTTACACGTGCCAGATTCTAATTTTGGCATTGGTGGGACGCATCTGGCAAGTGCCAGATTACACTTCTGAGTGTCCACTGGGTCCGTGGTCCGCGATGGTCCCCAAACCCAGTGAGATCTATGCTCCCCTCAATTTTTATAATTTTCTGACCTTCCCATGTCGCAGTATAGCCCGCACGGGCTACCGCCAAGTATAAATGGTCATTTGGCTTGACGGCTCGCACTTGGCCCAATCACAACCCAACTGGTCTACTCTAATGGGCTAATCCTAACTTAATTTAGTTATGGCACCAAACCATGAGTAGTTTAAACGAACGTTCCTGCGGCAAATCCTACGAGGACGCCTCAGTACACTGTTCTGGTTGGACAGGACGTTACATGATTAACCGGACTTGTGCGGTTCTTCACTGGTACACTCTTGTATAAACTATCATTGAGTGCTAATGATCATTAAGTGATGTTATAAGTTAATTAAATAAAAAAAATTCAAGAATTTTTGGAAATCCAAAACAGTGAAAATCGAGGATGTTACGGTTAACTATGCTTAATTATCTTGATGATACAATAAATCTTGAGGGGTATACCTCACTACGATAGTCATTGGCGTTATCGAACCGTATTCAGTGTGCAGGAGACATAGATGATGTACATACTGGTGTACATGTGGATTAGGAGGAGCCAGAGGTGTTCACTCCCCAAGTATAGGGTTGTGATGTAGTAATAAACTCGGTAAGACCGAGGTCGAATCCACAGGGACTGAAACCTGTACGTTTCCTGAAACTAGGTAGAAATAGAACTAGCCTAAGATGCAATCTAAATTAAATAGAATTTAGGGAATAATTGTGGAATAATTATCGAAAACTTAAGGAATTTAGAGGAAGGAAACTAGGGATTCAGAGGATCCACTTGTAGAGATCAGGGAGATCTTATGCCTACTTCGCAAATCATGAAAATCAACTAGACTTCCTTTGATATAGTTTTCAAGAGATGAAAGGTATATGAATTAGAATGGATTCCATCACCAAGCCATGCCCAGGAGACAAAGTAAACAACAGAATTAAACTAATTACCAACCAACCAACAATGTATGAGGATCAGGAAGGGTACTGTCATCCTACCATGCCCATGGGACAATGATGAGCAACAGGGGTTCCTGACTTCATAAACATAAAAAGGGAAAAGAAATACTCAAAGTCATTGCAAACCTATTGTAATTTCAGTCACAACAGACCATAAAAGACTAAGAAAAATATTCCTTTAATAATTAACTATATCAAATTCAGTTTATGAATTAAAGGCACACAGTAAAATCTCTCATCTCACTACAGGCTTCACCTCCTAGCCCTAGCTAAGAGGTTTAGCCACACATGAATGGGCTAAATTCAAATATCAAAAACAGAAGAAGGAGAAAAGAAAGAGACAAAACCAGGTCCAGGTCCAGCCCAAGCGACGCTGCCAGCAGCCAACCTCTCTTTCCCGTGCAGTTCTTTCTCCAGCCACTTCCAGCAGCTTGAAGCCGTTTTCCTCCCCACGTTCAAAAACCAAAACCGAGCCTGCAGCCAACCTCTCTGTACTCTCTCCCGCACCTGCACGTTTTCGCCCCCCCCCCTTTCCAGCCACGACTCCCCCTTTTTAAGGATGAAAAGCCTCCTCCGAGAGCTGCTGTGGAGTCCCAATAGGTTGCGGAAACAGTCTTTTCGCAGCCAGGAACGCACATCCCTGTTTTTTGCAGCAAAACAGCCTCCGTTTGGTTTGATTTTGCGGCGCGAAATCAACATATTTGTTGATTCTGACACCTTGGCTAGGGCTATGGCCATCTGTTGAAGCATGTGGATGGTCTGGATCATCAATCCAACGGTGATCAGAAGAACATAGGGGCCCACGGCGTCCGATTTTTGCGGTCTGTGAAATAGAGCCAGCGCTTCTTGCGCTGGCTGTTGGTGGGACCCAAATCCTTTCAGTTTCTCCGAAATCCACTTCGTCCATTGTAATCACATCGAAAAAACAATAAGAAATGGCTGGCTTCATGTTGGATTCGGTGTGGCCCATGCGATCTTTGTTCCCACCGTCCATACCTGCGTGCGGTTAAGATCTTCACCCGTATGCTTGCATGAAGGAGAAAGAAAACCTAGGCGTCGGTTTTGGCTAACCCTTGGAACGAATGGACGGCTCTGATCATCACTCCGGGTGTCTAGTGGGGCCCATAAGCAAAACCGACAGACGAACGACGTTAACGCTGTTTGCGTTTTTTTTGGAAAATTTGAATTCTGTCGGTCAGCACCTGCTGACCGACTTTGAGTGCACGGGTGCACGGCTGGTGCACTTGCAGACTGTACACATGCAATGCACATGGGGTCCATCCTGGTGTATGTACAAAATCTCCTCCGTCCATCTGGTTCTTCACATGATTTAAGGCGTCGAGACCGAAGATGAGGCGTATCCAGAGATCAGGTGGGCCCCAGATCAGTAAATTGTGGGCTGAAATGTCCGTTGGGCCACTTCCACAGCGATCCAATGGATGAAATTTTACGTGTACGGTTCATTTATGGTCCTCAGGCCACGTATGGAGTTTCGAACTGATCAGATGGTGGGAACCCTATGATCTTGCATTCTGGACACTTTTCAGGCCCCTTGAGCTTCAATTCCTCGATTTTCTTGGATCCCTGGCGTGCAAATCTGTCGATCTTGGTCTCCTAGGGTCCGTCGCTTGCCTTGGTGACTTCAGACTGTTAAATCCATGCTTTTAGTACCCTTTCCCAGTCCAGGCTCATGAATACGCCCTGCATCACAAACATGATTAAATCAGGCCGATGAACAGTACTATGATTGTAAATCCTGGCAATAACTGGGGTCTGATATGCAATATTCGACCCTCAACAAGAGGACCTTGCTACTCTCTTCTCTGACTTCAGTTCATTTTAATTTGTACTGTCATGTTTCTAATAAGTTATGACATTGGTTTATATAAGTTTTTGGGTAACCACTTGAAATCCTGGTAACGTATATTTGGACTCCCTCTTATACTTAAGAGGGAGTCCAAATATATTACTAATTCTGATAAAAGAAAAAAAAATGTACGTAAAATTTGAGTTACAGTTAAAGATTAACACTCGAGTTTTTTGAAAAACGAGTTGTGTACTCGAGTTTTGAGAATCAGGGTGTTACATAATGTTATTATTACATATGCTTGAGTGTGTTGATAACATTAGTTACTCCCGTATGAGATGATGTTTTAAAACACTAAACAAATGATATTATCGATGCAAGTACTATTGAACTCTCAGACGGATAGGCATAATCGACTTGCACCACCGCCGTTATGTTTTGGAGAATTGTGCTAAAATTGAAAATTTTACAATTTAATAATTTTGGGTAGGTATGTTGTGCCTTGTATAATCCTCATTTGGGCAGACATCACTCTTGGAATTATAAATTTTAAATATTAGCCATTTATTTCTGGGTTCAGTTATCTCTGCTTAACTTTGATGTTATTGATCTAAAACAACTATAATTAGTGAATGTTAACCATACTGTACGGGCACATGGGAACTCGCCCACATGCATTTTTCTACGTTCACACCCAGGAACTCAGGATTGGAATCTCCGTACTCGAGTGCTGATTTTTTATACGTAACACTAGGCAAGTTTTTTTTTTTCCCCCCAATTTTGGAGCTTATTTTGGACCAGATTTTAGCCTAATTTTGGAGCCTATTTTGAGCCTATCTTCAAGGCTATTTTGGCCTGGTGTTTTAAGATGTATACAAGTGGGCTATGTTGCGGACTAATCTAGCAGGCTAAGCTTGGGTGTATTTCGGTTTGTATAAAACAAGTATTGTATAGGATTATGGTCCTATTACCAAAGGAGTTATGGTTCGTCCCCGCAATCCAATCAACCGATGCTCCACACCAAGATGAATGGACTCCCCAAACTAAGGTAATTGGAAGACTCATGTGGGCCACACCATATGAATTGATTGATTTTCAGGATCCATGGTGCACAGTGGATCTTACGGAAGTTCTTCCCACATGGTAACAAGCGGTACTCATCCATCATCATGGATGGAGATTGGTATAACTTTGTTTATGTTGGCATGACAAAATTTGATTGGAGAGTAGACTACTGTCAGAGATGGACTCATACAAAGCATGTTTGAAAGTTATTAGGTCAATTACGTGTTGGGTCCCATCTCTAATAACGGTTTGCAATCCAAAAATACAAATAGGCATGGGTGGGTATTCAATAAGTGAAAAATCTATTTATCAAATGATTAAGGTCATTCAGTTTTCAGTTGGGGTCCATCCGTGATCAGATCAAAGATATCAACTGTTGTGATCATCCAATAAATGTGCCTCTTGTATAGAATACAACAACAATTAACATTTGATGAAATAGATTGAATATCATTGATTGTACGATTACAATGATCCTAATCATTGGAGAACTTTTTGAGTGAAAAATAGATGGCTAAAATCGTAAGCGGATTCACTTGACAACAGTCTTTTTTCTTCTTTTTTTTTTATCACAGGCAAGCCCATTGGATGAGTGGTCCTGATGTTGCGAGCCATATCATGACATGGGCCCACACCATCACCTCATAGAAAGTGGACGATGATTGCTTGCGACCCTGCAGATGGATCCTAGGTGGGGCCCGCTTTGATGTTTGAGAAATTTATCCCATCCATCCATTTTACTGGCTTATGAACCCAACAATAAGGTGGGAAGGAAATGTCGTTGAAACCTTTTTGGCACACCAAGATTATTATATTTTTATGTTATCCAGGCTGTTCATAAGATCACTTCACCTAGGATGAAGATGAACTGTAAACACAAAAATATTGACCTGATATAAAACTTTGGTGGCTTTATAAATATTTCAATGATAAGTGTTCAATCCCCATTGTTTCTTGCGGTGCTTTCTTGAATTTTGAATTATCTCCTCTTTATCATTTTCAAGCTTATGTCCGCACATGAGCTGGAACCATATATTTGGGATGAATTTCTAGAAACACTATCATGGTGAGCCTCACCTAGGGCTAGACTCCAAGAACCTCAGGCCATAGGCAATCCACGTCATCAAATGGAACCCGCTCAAGGAGGCCAAGGAGTCACATAGTTTGGTAAGCTGCTGACGTGGTAAGGATTGTTAAGGGGTGAGATTTGATCTGTGACATGATCCACCCAACTATTTTCAAACATGCTTTGCCTTTGCCCCACGGCATATGACCCAATCAAGTCTTTCATGTCATGGCTAGCTAGGTTTGATTAAGTCACCTGCTGTTCTCATGAATGTATGCTACAAATATATTTGCAAGTGGTTTGATGGGGCACGTCTATTAGACCAAAGTCTCACATGAGCTAGACCAACCAAATAATGTCATGTCAGTGTCCTATCCAACTCAAGTTTCCTCTCCCTCTTTGATTGGGACGTACATTGGCTACCGACCCTGCCACTAACTAATGGCTAGTGGTAGGTGCTCTATGGCCCCACCATGATGTATGTGTTTCATCCATGTGGTCCATCCATTTTTCCATATCATTTTATAGAAAACCCAAAAGTTAAGAAATCTCAAGTGGAGGTCCACATCTCAGAAAATAATGTTGATTAACCGTGCACCATTAAAAATTTCTTAGAGGCCCCAAGGAAAAAGCTGATATTTGTTTTTTCCCTTCATCCTGTATGACCTAATCAACAGGTTGAATATACAACGGACCATAGGAAATTTTTAATGGTGGATATTCAATCACTATTGTTTTCCAGTAGTGTGGTTCACCTGAGATTTAGATCCTCCTCATTTTTGAGATCAAGCCCAAAAATGATCAGGAAACCCTGATTCCCTTTACCGGCAGCATCCCTAGCAAAACGGGGCCCCACTGAATCTGGTTCCATCAGCAAACCCTTCCATGGAAGCTCTGGTGTAGAATTCATACCAACCAAGTATACATGGGTCCACCATGTTATACAGGTAAAATCCATGCCGTCCATCAGGTGAGAACCTTTATATTTCCCATGAATATAAAAGATCATATCAATAAAGAAACAAAGATGTGTAAATATCTACCTCACTTCTTAAGCTATGGTGTTATTTTTTGCTTGATGAACAGGTTTAATGAAAGATACATACCAAGGTGTCCCCACTAATCAACCTATGGTTAGTGTTCCATCTCCATTTTTTCTTGTGGTAGGACCCACTTGAGTTGTGGATATGACCCTTTTTGGCTTCAGATCCTAGCATTGAGAAGTGCACCCCATGGAGATGATGGATATGACACAAATAACATGATGGACCAACAAATTAAGCTTAGGTTAGGGTTTCATGAAAACAAATGTTGCATAGGATTATGGTCCTATTACCAATGGAGTTACAGTTCGCCTGCAATCCAATCATTTAACGGTCCACACAAGGATGAGTGGACTCACCGGACCTAAGGTAATTAGAAGACTCGTGTGAGCCACACCATATGTATTTGGGATTTTTAGTCATGAATTTTCTCGGTTCTCTATTGTGTGGCCGAAATAAGTCTTGGAATTGACTAATTTTCAGGATCCATTGTGCACGGTGGATCTTGTGAAGTTCCTCCACGCGGTGCTTAGTTAGTGACAGGAAAGATAGTCATGTCAGGGTAATCATCCATAGTCACAGATAAAGATTGATATGACTGATATGGCTTTGCTTGTGTTGACGCAGTAGAATTTGATTGGACAATAAGTTATTGTTAGGAAGAAACCCATGTAGAGCAGATTTAAAAGTTACTCAGGTAATAAAGTATTTAACCAGGCACATCTCTAACAGCAGTTTACAATCAATTAAATCCTTGCATTGCAAGTTTTTATTAAAAATGAGGACCACCTGGGATGTTTTGAAAGTTGTTCCGTATAGTACTCACATGCATGTCTTTGACATAAACATATAATCTAACCATATCCCACCAAGTCATGCCACTAGGGCTGTACTCAGTTTCCTTAAGGGGTGTCTCATTTTTGTGGACACGGAGTGGATAGTAACCCTAATTGGCCCATGGTAGACAAGGATGGACAAAGGCCATGAGGGGCCATTGTGATGTATGGATTTTTATCCACAACGTCCATCTATATTTTTCCATATCATTTTGAGGTATAAGTTAAAAAATGAGTCGGTGTTCCCGGGCTCAAGTGCACCACACTTTGGGAATTTAACATTTACCATTAAAAACTTCGTAAAGGTTGTATAAGTTTTGAATCAAGCTGGTAGTTGTGTTTTCCATTTATCTGCAATCTATGTAACCTTATAAGATGGTTGGATGGCAATTAACCATGAAAGTGGACCTTAGGTAGGTTTCAATGATGGGTGTTATTATCACTCTTACTTTCTATGGTGTGGTCCACTTGAAGCTTGGATCTGCCTCATATTTGGGCTTGCATTCTAAAATGATATGGTATAATGGATGGATGGTGTGGATAAAACCCATACATCACAGTGACCCCTCAGAGCCCTGACCTTACCAATCCGCGTCCCATTTTCATGCCTTCCATTTCGCGTTTTAATTTCCAAGTAAAATTGAACTACACCGTTCATTGTATGCTCGCACTTAATTATCGCATACACTGCATTTATATGCATAAATCCAAACTGTTCATATGGTGCGATCCGCCATAAATGGGGCATATGATCAAAATTATATTGATTGGACCATCCTATCGTTTAGGTAGTAGATAATTTTTAGTGAATTCTGAGTGATGATCTTCTTCCATTTTTACCATCCATAGATATCAAATGATGGGCCTGGAACATGCACTGAGTGTGATTTTATATCATGAAAGATCTACGGTGAGGAATGTACTTTGGACTATCTAGATTGTATATAAAAAATAAAAAATAAAAATGAATAAATAAATAAAAGTACATTTGCATCGATTCTATGGTACGGATAAGAAAAGTCCTCGCATGAGAAATCACTTTCGTACTTAAGATGCCCTTTCCACACAGGGTGGCCCACTTGAGTTTTTTATCAGGCTGATTTTTGTATCTTTCCTGTATATATCTTGCTCAGTTTGACCTGATATAACGGGTTTGATGAAAGATACAACACATGATGGCCCACACACAACCTACGGTTAGCATCCCATTTCCACTATTCCATGTGGTGTGGCCCATATGATCTAATGGATGTAGCTGATTCTTGATTTCAGGACCTAACATCAAGTCTAGAACCTGATGAACAGGGTAGATTTGGCATTTAATACATAGTGGCCCCACTGACTTGGGTGTTTTAAGCCGTGAGTAAAAGTGTTGCTCGGCAATTAGGGGTGTACACCAAGTCGAACCGAGTCAAGCTGGCCTCATCTGACTTGGCTCAGCCACTAGCTGACCCCAGCTTGAACTCAGCTCTGCACAGTCTTCGAGCCTAATTGGCCAGCTTGGCTCGGTTCGGTCAGTAGCTCGGGCTAGTTCGGGCAGACTTTGAGCCACGATTGAACTAAGTTTGCCTGTACAACATTTTCGCAAACACATGAGCTACTCCTTCAAAATCTCATTGTATGTAAAACAGTAGCAATGGTTTTACAGGTATTTTATCAAACACCTTGTAAGCAACATAAAAATCAAGAAAAAAAAAAAAGTATTTGTTTCATATACATATCTTCCTTCCCACCGGCCACACTTCGTTGAGTCATTTCATCAAACACTTGGTAAGCAACATCATGAATATCAAAGTGACTAAGTCACCGAACTGGTTTGATCTGGTTCGATTCGAGTTAGGTTTGATCCAAGTTGAGTCAAGTGGAGTTGGGGTCAGCTCGAACTCATTTTCGAGCTAAAAAAATCAGGTCGACTCGAGTCTAGCCAGCTAACCGAGCTAGCTCAGTTCATGTACACCCCAATTAGGGATGTCAACAGCCGGGCCGAAGTCTGTCTAAGCTCGGCCCAAAAAGTAGAAGCATGGCATAAGCTCGCAATTAGGGATGTCAACGTCCAGGCCGAAGTCTGTCTAAGCCCGGCCCAAAAAGTAGAAGCATGGCACATGCTCAGCCCGTGCCAAAGCTGCGGGGATTGGATACTACCCCACCAGAACTAGCTATAGACGGACGGTCCTGTCAGGGGTTCTATGGGGCCCATTGTGACATATGTATTTTATCCAAGCCGTCCATCCATTTTGAAATTTCATTTTAGCAAATGAATCCAAAAAAGAAGGCAGATCGAAGGCACGCTGGACCACACTACAGGGTGCAATGGTGACAGTCACCCCACCGTTGAAACCATCCTAGGGCCCATGTCGATGTTTATTTACCATCCAGCCTCTTCATAAGGTCACATAAACAATGGATGAAGGGAAACATAAATATCAACTTGATCCAAAACTTCTGTAGCCCCAAAGAGATTTTCAGCCGTAGGAATTCAATCCCTACTCTTTCCTTAAGCATTCGATCTCGTATCAATTTGGGGCTAAGAACCAAACATGAATTTTGAAAATGAATGGACAGTTTAGATAAACCACATACGTCACGGTGGCCCCACAGAGCCCCAGGACCGTCCATCTCTAGCTAAGTCCCGGGGGTTAATACCCAATCCCCGCACGTGCCATAAGCCAAAACTCATAAACCCAAGCCCCAGTACCATTGATCTTTTAATCCGAACTCTAGCAAACAGTGGTGGGTGGGCCAAATTCTAAAAAAGTAGAAAGTGGAGGTGCGGGGAATCGAACCCCGTACCTCTCGCATGCGAAGCGAGCGCTCTACCATATGAGCTACACCCCCTTTGTTGCAAGGGAATCCCATTATTTGATAATCATTCGAACCATACAATTGGGCTAAAGGTGATAAAAGGTCCAGATGTACCGATCTAAACCGACCCACCAATCTTATAAAAAAAAATATCCATTTTTATCAATATTTGGTAGGATCTAATATTTTTAACTTTTATTCCTTAGATATCTAGCCCTTAAAACAGGGCACAGATTAGATACTGCCATGGTCACTGGCCAAATCGCTACTGAAGTAACGTCACCAAGCTTTGTGGACCCCACCATGATGCATGTGTTGTATCCATACCGTCCAAAAATTTTTAGAGATCGTTTTATGGCATGAGAAAAAGAATGAGATAGATCTAAAGTTCAAGTGGACCCACTACAAAAAACCATGGGATCAGTCACACGCACCGTTGAAACATTTACAAGGCCCGGCCACCATGATTTATTTTTTAGATCCAACCTATTCATAAGTTAACATAGAGATAGATGAAGTGATAACAAAAATATAAGCTTGATCGGAAACTTCTGCGGCCCCTAAGAAGTTTTGAACGATGGGTGTCACTGTCCCCACTGTTTCCTATGGTGGGGTCCACTTGAACTTTAGATCTATCTCATTATTTTTCTAATGCCATAAAAAGATCTCTACAAATTGTTGGACAGTATGGATAAAACACATGCATCATGGTGGGGTCCACAGAGCTTGGTGACGTCACTTCAGTAGTGATTTGGCTATTGACCTTGTCGGTATCTAACCCGCACCTCTTAAAACAAGTGTTGCAGACTAAGAGCATCAGACAGTTCATCTAATGGGCCGTACTCCAAAAATCACATTTTCAAGCGATTTTAACCATCGGTGTGACTGGGGCCATCGACACTTCGGCCTGGATTTTGAGTTGGGTGGGCTGGGCCTGTCATGGTCAATCCGTTTTCAAATTCCTATTTTCTTGACCCAGCCTTAATAACTCGAATTGCAGTAAACGTGTGTCATGTGTGTAGAACTGGGTCCCTACGTTGGGATAGTTTTATTAGTGTGTCAGAGTATCAAAGTCTTTCTCTTATGTCACTCCATCCAAAAGCCACATCCGCGTCTGACTGTAGGCCCACCTTGATATATGTATTGTACATCCACTTCATCCATCCGTTTTCCCAACTCATTTTACATCAGTAGAAGAAAAAATATTAATCAGATCCAAATCTCATGTGAACCACACCACAGGAAACAGTGTAATTGAACATACACCGTTAAAAACTTCCTGGGCCCAGGATAATGCTCACCATAACGTTTATTTTCCGTCCAATCAGTTAATAGTCACACATAGAGCTAGGCATCGAGTTGAGTTGGACCGAGTTAGGGCTGACTCGCCTCAATCCGGTTTTGAAATAGGCCTAACCTGAACTCGACACGACTCAATACCGAGTCTAGAATGCCCAACTCAATCCGTGTCCAGTCTGGCCTGGACTTATCCGGACCAAGTCTGATTAAGTCAGAAGTACCAAGTCAGGTCGAGTTAGCACCAAGTTGATGTAGCATCTAGGGAAAATCCATACAGAGACCGAGTTCGACCATGGGCTGAGCCGCCGAAGGGCCATGCCCAACTCGCTAATAACGACAAGATGTATGTGGGTACTTAGCATTAGGGAAATTAAGGTCGGGCGACCATTTCTGAAATGATGAGAAGTTATGATCGCAAGTGCTACTAGCCCCAACGACATCCTAGACCCGACGGAAATTCCGAGAGTCCACCTCTCTTAGGAGTACCCTGAAACTCCGTAAGGGACCTAAACCGCGCGTTAGGGGTCCGCTAGCCTTGAAACTATAGAACAATATCCGTCTTACTAGGCTCGACGTCCATCATAGGAGTCAGACCTGGATTATATCCAGAACCGCTCAACTTAAGTCGAAGGGCGGGTGCATGAGAAGTTCAAATGCCCCAAGGCAGAATCGAACACTTAAGCGAAAAGGGGTTGTCCACTCTTGCATAAAGTTGAGAGTTTTTGGACCGTCGGTTTACGGCTAAATTTTACAAGTAGGGTAAGGATAATTCCCCGCACACATTCATATAATCGCGACTCCGATTGAACACTTCTGACTGTTGATCTGACACGGGTTTCCCACGGCCGATCTACATATCCGATCGTACCGAGATTGTGTCCTAACTTGGATCCATTGGTGGAGAATGTACCTTATGGTATAAATGAGCTTATGGGCCCTAAGGTGTATATATCAAATAGAGTGGCCCTAAGGTGTCCTAACTTGGGCCCTAAGGTGGAGAACATACCTTATGGTATAAATGAGATAGTTAAAAAAGACCGCCCATAAGGTGTATATATCAAATAGAGTGGCCCTAGGGCCATTTACACACCCTCTATGACTAAAAATAGCTCTTAAATTTTCACATTTCCTCCCTATCTGAATTTAGGAGCCCTAAAGTGGGAGAAAGAAGATAAAGGAGAGAGATAAGGAAGAGAGAGATCGAAGGAGGGCTTGCTACGAAGGATGACCCCTCTCCCGCTTGACTCGATATCCAAACCACAACCGTCCTTGCTATTGGAACTTCTCCGGCGACGACCTAAAGTAAAACTACGAACCTCTTTGTCGATGTAGGTCTCCAAATGAGTTTTTTCCAAACCTAATGAACCCGTGTACTTGTATAGGTGGCCGACAATTCTTCATTGGAAACATAATCCTAGGAGCGAGTCCTAGTCAGACGTGTTGTCAATAGGTGCGGACCATAAACATTTAGGTTGTAATTTATTAATGATATTGTTAAGTTATGATTTATGATTGCTAAAGTGGAGTTTACTTGTTACTTTAAGTATACTTAAATCTCTATTAAATGAATTGCAAGTTTGTAGTATAGAAATACTTATGTGTTCGATGAAACGCCTGAATGAGTAATGACTAAATTTAATTATAAAATGTAAATATTATTAGTTCTAAATACGACTTAAGTCAATTAGTATGAGAAATAGGATTACAAGAGTAGTCCAAGTAGCCGGTAAATTTTTGCATTTTGGTAACCGAATTAGGTTGGCCACCCTGGGTAAGTTCGAATGATGCGGGTCGGACATTGACTACCAACAGTGGCTAGGCCACGCGTGGCGCTTATGTGCTCTATGCCGGTTACATTAGTGTACACCTACACCAACTGAAATTGCCTAAAGAACCGGTCGACCTCTTGTATATTCACCATGTATGACCACAACTACTTGAATCTGGGGCACCCCCTTACCATTGTGTAGGTCCATTATTAACTATGGTACTGTGATCCTCAAAACTCGTGAGCCGGGCATGGTGGTATGAGACATCGTGTCCGTACTGTCGACCTATGCTGGGGTGACGAGCCTCCTCGTAGTGACCACAAACATCACTTTTACAACTTGTCTTTCGTATGTATTTATTTAGGAGTGACGAAGCCATCCCGCGCCTAGTGATTCAGATGAGATCGATGATTAAAAGGGAGGTGTCCTAGCTTCCTCAAATTATTGGATGAATAGGCATAATTAATCACTTAGCTAGCATAACCATTCACCACATCACACTAGTATAGAATGTGGTGAAACAGGTGTTAAAGTCGCGGATTGAGGAGGTGTTGTCATTTACAAACCAGGTGGTCGGAGTCGCGTGTTGAGGGAGTGTTGGATGGTGAGGGCATGCATTATTTCATAAACTCCATTATTTGCATTAATAAGAATAATTAAGAAGTATTTATTTTACATTACTTTATCATTCATGTGCTGATAAACTTGATAAAATTTATAACTCATGCTTTATAGAACCACTCAGTTGATCACTTACTCCCACTCTGGGACGGCATTTTAAAACATCAACCAGACACTAATGTAGATGTAGGAACCGTCGAGGCCCATGCGCTGGAGCATACATTCCTAGATGAGGAGGAGTTCACCTACTTTCAGTTCTCGGACGGGCCGATGTAGACCACACACTTCTAGACGAGGAGAGCTGGGAGCACGGGGTTAGATGCTGTCGCATTTCTAAATTTTTGTCATTTTTTTGGAACTGTATGTTAAACCTAGCTATGAACCCATACTCTAGAAGAAATTACACTAAATATGTTTCGATTTACACATTTGCTTCAGTCATTTTAAATCTGGCATATAATACACTGGTTAGTATAATTTTATGCATGCTCAAATGCCTAAAGGTAGAAGTAATGAAAAAATCAGCTTCCGCAGATCATAAGTGATGTCCGGAATCTCAGGAGTCGAGCTTTGCTCAACCCTTGAAATTCAGGGCATTACAGTCTGGGATGAGTGCTTGGGCCCACTGTGATGAGTGTGTGGGCCCACTGTGATGTGTGTGTGTATATATATATATATATATATATATATATATATATATATATATATATATATAGGGAAAAGGTACTATGTGCTCAACCTCACGATAAGCTCCCGTGAGGTCGAGCTGTGTGGGCCCCACCATGATGCGTGTCGACCATCAACACCGTGCATTTGATGGGTCCCCTTTAAATTATGGGATATCCCAAAAATCAACCATATACGGAACTCAGGTGGGCCATACCATCTAAAATCATGTGAAGACACCGTTAAAACATATAAAAGCACTTTGTGGGGCCCACCTGAAATTTGCATGCGTCTGAAACTTGGTCTGAACCCTCATCCAAGTGGGACACACATAATGGATGGGCTGGATTTGCAAACCACATCTCGGTGGGCCCAAAAAATTATTATGAATGTTTTAATGGTGCAAGGCCCCTCCCCACTTCTGTATGTGGTGTGGCCCACAAAAGTCACGGATTGACTTGATTTTTGAGATCTAGGCCCACGATGGAATGGTGCATCTGACTAATGAGGTAGATGTTCGAAACGCATCACGGTGGGGCCCACACAACTCGACCTCATGGGACGGACTTGTGAGGTCGAGCGCATAGTACCTTTTCCTATTATATATATATATATATATATATATATATATATATATATATATATATATATATATATATATATATATATATCATAAACATTATAGTTATATATATATATGATATAATATTACTTGCAAAGGTTATATAATTTATAAGTTGTAGCTAAATATATTAATATCATTAATATGATATATAATATATGTCATTGTGATATATTAAAATAAGTGTTACACTAATATATAGATAAATAATATTTATAATATATTATAAAAAAATATTTATTATGGTTATATAATATATAAATTTATTATATGAGGTTAAAATTATATATCACATTATCATATAAGTTAATGACATAATATATAATTGTTATATCTATTGTATTTAATGATATAACAATTGATTTATATGTACTTATATATAATCATTATATGGTATAGATTTATAAATATTTAATAATATTAAGGTATTATTTTATGTATGTAATATATTAATAACATATAATAATTAGATATATCCTTTGAATTATTTATCTTAATAACTTAATGATAGGTATATCATAATTTATAAAATATTAATGGTAATAATATATAATGTATTATAAAATCAAAATTATTACATTAATTAATTTATATGATATTATAATTTAATAATCATATTAGTTACATAAAATGTTATTATATAAAATTTATATAATTTATGGATAAAATATATAAATCAAAAATTGATTAATTATATTGTCTCTAGTTTGAATCCAAGGTTGATATTATATGTAAATATTATATCCGTATGTTATTACAAATATAAGTATGTTTTGTATAACAATTATAATTTATATAATAACATAACATTATGTTATTATATAAATATATGATAATAATTATTATATTATGTATAGAGCTGGGCATCGGTCCGGATCAGATCGGATTACGTCCAACCCGATCCGATCTAAAATCCCAATGGCTTGACCCGAACTTGATCTGATCCGAGACCCAATCCAAGTCACCAAACTCGGACCGATCCGATGCATGGTTGGCCTGACCCGAACTGAGTCCGACTCGGTTAGGGAAACCGAGTCGGATTGGGTTGGGTACGATTCGGATCGTATGAACTTTAATTCAACTGTTTCATGTGCTGTGGTCCACTTCAGCCTTTAATATACCGACTTTTCGTGCCCATGGTCTAAAATAATATATCAAAATGGATTAACGGCTTAGATAAAATACATACATTAAGGTGGCCCCCACATGGCTTTAAAAGACTTTCAATCTACTGTATACATGTTTTTACTGGACTTTGCCTTTTGACGTGCACGGTGCACTACACGAAATGGCAGTGGCTTGCTTTTCACGCGAGCACAGCGTCCACATAATGACTTTTTTATCAACGTTTGCGAGTTCTGTGAGTCTGATCATGAGGTATGTGTTATATCCAAACCATCCATCCATTTGGCGAGCTCTTCTTAAGGCTTGAGACGAAAAATAAGATAGAACTAACTATCAAGTGGACCACACGATTTGTTTAACAGTGAAAATCATTCTCTACTGTTATTTGTAGTGTGGTTCAGATGATCTTTGGATATTGTTTATTTTTTAGATAATTCTCTATAATTTTCTTTATAAATATATGAACGGTGTAGATATAATAAATACATTATTGTGGGGCCCATAAAACTTTGATCTCCTTTGAATCGTTTGTACAACCCAGAGCTCGAGGAGCGTCAGACGCCAATACCTATACTAGAAACGGACTGTCTACTCTCCTTCCCACCGGCCACTGGCTGGTGGTCGGTGCTCTATGGGCCCCACCATGATGTATGTGTTTCATCCATGCCCTCCATCTATTTTTATAGATCATTTTATTTATGAGAAAAAAATGAGATATATCAAAATCTCAAGTGGACCACATTATAGGAAACAGTGTTGAATGAATGTTGACCATTAAAAATGTTTTGGAGGCCATAAAAGTTTTTGATCAAGCTGATATTTATTGTTTCCCTTCATCTGGGTCTTTATGACCTAATCAACAGATTACAGGTCAAATAAACAGTACAATGGGCCTTAGGAGGATTATAATGGTGGATATCCAATTATTATTGTTTTCCTGTGGTGTAGTCCACTAGAGATTTATATCCATATCATTTTTTTGTATAAAGCCCTGGAATGATCTATAAAATGGATGAATGGAATGGATGAAACACATACATCTCCGAATCGGATCGAATCGGATTGAATCGAATCAGATTACGGATTGGGTCGGTCCGGGTAGGTATGGATCCAAACTCGACCCCAAACTCGATCCGCACTAATCCAGGCGATTGGATCGGTTCAGATCGGGTCGGATCCACCGGATTGGGTCAGGATTGCCCAGCTCTAATTATGTATATGATATTATTATAATGATAAAATTATATTTTGATTATAATTTTTAATATCTATTACAATATTATGTATATATAATTTTATGTGATGGTATTATATCTTTAGACATGTAATATAATGGGTAGAAAAGACCTTCAGTAAGAAACATCAAGGAGAATGTAGGTGTCCGGCAGACGTTTGTCATATTGCATTTGAGTGGTTAGCAAAGGTGGGTAGGTTGATGCAAATTTTAGGTAATGAAATATGGGAAAAACAACCCATAATGTATTGAAGATTCATCATAATGAGTTAGTTTATAAAATATTTATATCTTATAAATTTTATGTTACCTATAAATTAATATATCGTATAATTTCTCTACACCTATAATTATGATAATAGTTACTAATAATTAGTAACTATTTTAATCAAATATATAACAATTTAATGTATAGTTCAGTCAATATAATGCTATTGTAATGATGAATATATGATAAGTATATATCAATCTTAAAATCAGTATTTGGTAACATCTTATTATAATCACCAACAAATAGTTATCATCGAAAATTAATCGACAAATATATAAATATATATATATATATATATATATATATATATATATATATATATATATATATATATATATATATATATATATATATATATATTATGATTATTATCATTAATAACAATATTTTTATATTTGTTATGCTATAATATAAATAAAAAATTATAATATATAATTATAGATGACATAATATAATCATATATGATATAAAATGTGGTTATATAATATATATTACATATTGTCATAGTTTTGTATTATATTATAGCAAATAATCTTGAAGTTATATAACATATTGTATAACATCATATAATTATATAAATATTTTTCATGATATTTCGTCTTTATATCTTAAAATATGTTATAATCCAAATTATATATATTATACCATATTATTGATATGTATAACGATTATTTTAAATTGATATAAATTTTTATATAAAACTCTATACACACACACACACACACACACCCGAGTCAAGTCGGCTTTCGAATCGAGTCGAGTCTAACCAGATCGAGTTTCGGGTCAAGCTGAATCGAGTTACTAGGTAACTCAAACTCAACTTGGTTTGAGTTCGGATTGAGCGAAGCCTACTCGGTTCGGATGGACGAGTCGAGTTAGCTGAATCGAGTCATCCCATGCTCACTTCTAGTCACACAAACTTGAATGAAAGTAGCAAAATAAAAAACCAAACCAAAACAAAACAAATATCAACATCATCCAAAACATTTGTGGCCGATATAAGAAGTTTGTAATGGTCAATCACAACTGTTTCCAGTAGTGTGGTCCACCTAAAATTTAGATCTTCTTAATTTTTTGTTCCAGCATGGTTATACAATACATACATCAAGACCTGCTTCATGGTCAGGGTCGCCCGGTGTTGGGTGAGGCGGCAGGGGCACACCTAATTCGCTCTTCCCAACTAAAGCACAACTGTACACGTGGCATATTCCTAACCCAGCTACACTTTCGAGATCATGTAAGAACACTAGGTGGGCCATAACAAAAAAATTCATTAAACGTATAATGATGACTGGTTATTGAACATATATTGGACGGTGAATAGAAAGTTGAACACTAATCTGAGATCACGACCATTTAATTAAAACCAAAATTGGGTCTCTAACCCATAAAAATGATCTTCAACTATTTCAACGGTTTATTTAAGGTATGAATGTTTCACATATAAAATTCCGTTTGCATGTTTACTGTCGGAGTATCATAAAACTCCTTAAAAGACAAAAAACGGTTGCCTTTCCCGCCATTCTCTCCCAACCGGTAACGACCTTTTCAACCATTTTCAAACTCAACCCTCCCTACAATCCCTCACCATCAATCCCTCCTTGCAGTTCCTTCAGTAATCCTACCTGTACTTTTCCCACCCTTTCTTCCATTTTCCCCCCTTTTTTCTCTCTCTTCTCTATCCCTCTATACATGCATTTCCTTCTCAGAAAACCCCTTTCTTCAACCCTCAAAACCCCATATCTGCCTCCAGATCCAACCTTCCCCTCCTCAATCTCCCATGGGTAATTGTTTCTCCCATGGCAAAGCAGAAAAAACTGAAAATGCTGAGTCGAATCCCGACGGTGACGCGGATGACCAGAACCCTGCAGACCCCACCAGTGCCCCATCAACAAAGTCCCCACCCACTACAACTAATGGGTCCCGCCACCCGACGAAGCCTGCAGCAATCGGGCCTGTCTTGGGTCGGCCTATGGAGGATGTGAAGTCCGTTTACACGATGGGGAAGGAGCTCGGGCGGGGCCAATTCGGTGTGACCCACCTGTGCACCCTCAAGAGCAGTGGGGAGCAGTTCGCATGCAAGACAATCGCGAAGCGGAAGCTTGCGAACAAGGAGGATATTGAGGATGTCCGAAGGGAAGTTCAGATCATGCACCATCTGACGGGCCAGCAGAATATCGTGGAATTGAAGGGCGCATACGAGGATAAGCATTCTGTCCATTTGGTTATGGAGCTGTGCGCCGGGGGGGAGCTCTTCGATAGGATTATTTCAAAGGGGCATTACACGGAGCGTGCGGCCGCATCACTGTTGAGGACGATTGTACAGATTGTCCATACGTGCCATTCAATGGGTGTCATTCATAGGGACCTCAAGCCTGAGAACTTCCTTCTATTGAGCAAGGATGAGAATGCGCCGCTCAAGGCCACTGATTTCGGGCTTTCTGTGTTCTTCAAGCAAGGTTTGAGGCTGATCTTGCATCTTATTTTGATTTTTTTTTTCCTCTCTTTCTCTCGCTTTGTTGGGGAAAATGGCAGGATGACAGCCCGCACTTCACAAACCGATCAGACGATCATAGCAAGCACTTTTCTTTGCTGACTGTCAACCATTAGCTTGTTCTGCTTCTTACTACCCTTTTTAAGGCTACTCGATCGGATGGCTAGGATCGTCTTATTGTTGTGTTCGAACTGTGGGGGCCCACTAGATGAATGGTCCCAATACTCCCAATCCACCTTCATCTCTGTCCTCAATATAGTGGGAGATGGGCTGTGTGAAAGTTGTATTGAATCACTTCAATTTTGTGGGCTCTGCTCTTAATTTGAGTGGCATTTGGAAGTTCCCGCATTGATGAGAGGATGTTATTTGCTCAAAAAAAAAAAAAAAAAAAAAAAAACTGATTGATATATTAGAGAGGGATAAAACGCAATTCTATTCCATTTTCCATGTTGCCCCAAACACAAAGCAGGATGGCTTCCACTCAAGTCATAGAACCAATCCCAATTTGGCATTTCTTCCAAACAATACCTATTAAGTGTTATGGTTTGAACTTCGAAGATTTTCATTTTTAGTTTCTGGTACACAAAATCAGAGCACTTTGGAGTAGGCGATTTTTGAAATTTTCAATTGTTGATGGGCTGATTGCAAGATACACTTGAATTTTGAAAAAATAATAATAATAATAATTCTACACTGATCGAAATGTAAGTTTTCAATGATTAAATGGAAATTTTGAAATTCTCAATTTCTGCAAGAAATCTAAAAATAGCTGAGCTTTGTCTTTTTTATTCGTATTCCTGTACTTTTGACGACATAATCTGTCACTTTTCTATTTTTTTCATATGTTATACTACTGTAACCACACTTGATTACCACATGAAATTACAACTCTATCGGTTGAATTCTTCAAATCTAGATTGACGTTATAGATGTTGTGCTTTCACTCAATTTCCATGGGTGGCCCATACTTGAAATTCTTATAAGCCCACATACACATCTAGATGTGAACATCCAGACCATATATCAGGTAGAGCTTAGCCTATGCTGAAAGACTTCCTACCAACTTCTCTAGTGGGCCACGCACGCAAGAAAACAACTGGACGATTTAACGGTGATCGTTGATGATCCAAATGCAAATCGCTTGTGTGGCCCACCTCTCTTACCGGATGAGTTGAACAGCCCCGTTCTTGCTACAGATCATCTAAAACAATGTGGGACCCACCAAATGCATGATCTGGATGTTGGCATGTGTGACCACTTCTCGAATTCTACATTTAGACTTGAAATAGCTTAAGATTTATTATTGAAGCTTTCCCATCGACAAGCATCATTTAATCCCTGAACAGGTGAAGTTTTCAGAGACATCGTCGGCAGCGCATATTACATTGCACCCGAAGTGTTGAAGCGAAGATACGGTCCTGAAGTCGATATCTGGAGTATTGGAGTGATGTTGTATATTCTTCTCTGTGGAGTTCCTCCTTTTTGGGCTGGTAATTCATTTCCTTCCCTTTTTTTAAGCCTTCATCAGGTGGGCCTTATCATGAACATTGCCTGGCCCAAAAATCACATCAGTCCACTTACCAGGTGTGAGCTAAATTCGTACTTTGAATAAGGACTTCTGTTCATTTGTTCCCAACCGTCCATTTTTCTCACATGTTAGTGGCCCACCTGATGAGCTCTGACCACCCTGACTTTCGAGCCACGGCGTGTTCATGTGGGGCCCTCGATAGTCATCTGGCAAATCTCCTTAGCATTTCCATAACTGTTGTTCTTACCATAAGGAGAGGTTAATAACAAATAAGCGAATAAGAATATATGATCTGATCAAAACATATGGTGACAGAGTCGGAGCATGGAATTTTCAATGCCATCTTGCGTGGGCACATCGATTTCACGAGTGATCCGTGGCCGTCCATCTCACCAGGGGCAAAGGATCTGGTCAAAAAGATGCTAAATACAGACCCAAAGCAGAGGCTCACAGCATTCCAAGTTCTCAGTGAGTATGGTTTACTCCCTTACTATGGACCTGCATCAACCAGTAAAAAACATGGCAGTGAAAAAAATAAAAGGATTATATGAATAATGCTTGATCAAAAGAAAAAGATACCCAGAAATGTTACAGGTGGGGCCCACCCTAAGGGCAACTACAACTAGTGGTCCACATTTAACAAGGGGGCCAATTAGACAGCTTGGATCATCCAAATGGGTGAGATCTTTGAAGTATCCCTCATCCACCATGCAGGCCACCATATGAATGTTTGCGAAAGGTGGGCCCCAGATGTATAGTTTAGTGGGCCATGGAGATTCTTAATCTCACAATTTTTCAGTATTATACTACTATCAGTAATATAATAAATATGATAGATGTTTCCCGAAATAGCGTTAAACGGTATGTATGTACTGATCTATCTATGTGGGTTTTCAGATCATCCATGGATTAAAGAAGATGGAGAGGCACCAGATACACCTCTTGACAATGCTGTGCTGAACAGGCTGAAACAGTTCACACAAATGAACAAGTTCAAGAAAGTCGCTCTCAGGGTATAAATTCCAATCTTTGAAATTTATGGGTTATTTCTTCATTGGTTAATGACTATTTCATCTGAAATATCTATATTTCCAGTTGAAATTAGAAGACTGTAAATGAATTTCACAAGTAGATAGCATGTGTTGCATTTGGATGCATGATTGAATTAAATTGCGATAGCTACTTCAGTAATGGAACCGTGGTCGAATTGCAACTGTGTCGCTTTTCAGTTGGATTTGAAAGGGAAATTTTTTATTTAGTGGGCTACTTCCTCATTATGAATACGAAGAAAGATAATTACAATGAGGTATGTCTGATGCCCGGCCAAGAGTTTCTATAGAATGGTTGAGTTTTCAATTGTACAGGTTGGGCCCATGGTTCATTGATCTAAACCGTTGATATGATGGGACTGGGACTCACCATTAGATATCCCATCGACCAAAAATCCCCAGATTGGATGATCCTAGACATCAAAATATTGGCCCTTTTGAATGTGTATGACTGCTATATTCTTTCTTAACCATCTATACTGTGGCTTACAATTGAAGAGTTAGGATTTTCCCATCTGTGGTCACCCAGAGTGAGGAAAATGTTATCGACGGTTTGTCATTTGAACCATGGGCGCCACTCATACAAAATGAAAACCCCAGCATACAGTAGAAGCTCTCAGGTTGAGCATTGTATAACACCTCAATGAAAATTTGGTGCTTTCCTCTCTACTGAAGTTGTATTCATTGTATTCGCAATTCAATTCAATAGTGCATCGTCATATTTGATTTGACCTTAACCAACTTTAATGTGTTCTTTGCCTATCTCAAACTTTAGCTAATCAATCAGTCAGCATAAATAGTTTTCTAACTAACTTAAATTCCCAAATCACATTTTAATTTTAATAATCAGATCTTTAGATTGCTAATTACAGTTTCTACAATCATTATCTAACATACCCAAGTGACAAATCCCAGTTCTTAATCTGCTACACTGAATTTCAAGTTAAAATTTCTCCTCTTACTAATCAGATAGTATGATTCCTTCTACTGACTGCTCTTTCTTTTGTTTCTATGAAATGGGAAGGTGATAGCAGGGTGTTTATCAGAGGAAGAAATCATGGGCTTGAAGGCAATGTTCAAAAGCATGGATACTGATAACAGTGGGACTATCACACTTGAAGAACTAAAACAAGGACTCTCCAAGCAAGGAACGAAGCTATCGGAAGTTGAAGTTAAACAGCTGATGGAAGCTGTAAGTTATTAGTTAAAAAGAAATCGTAGATATCATTTGATTACTCAAATGTGGTAGAAAATACGTTGAACACATCCTGATGCGTCGGATTGTAGGTTGTGTTTGGACGTCTGGTTGCATCGAATTGCAATAAATACTAAAGAGTAGATGGCCAAAGTGGAGCTAGCCACAACCCATTTGTAATGACAAACTGGCCTGAGTTGCTGTTTTTTCTTATCAATCTCAATTATGGGTTGGTTGGTTTTAACCCACTTTGATTGTTTCCACTATCATGAGCTGAACCCATTGCAGTTCAGTTCAATAAACCATCCAAACGAACAATAAACATTCCCCAAAATTTAGAAATGGCACATTTACTCAAAAACGTGCCACGGTCTGGCAACCACGTTCTCTTGTGTTGGATTATAGGCCCCGTTTGGATGTTCAGTGGCCAATAATTCAATTCGATAAACACTAAATGACCAAAGTACAACTAGCCACGGCCCATCTGTGATGAGAAACTAGCCCCTCAAATTGCAAGTACAGTTGTATCAACTCCAACTTCACACAATTGCAATTAGGGGCTTGGTCTCCATAACTCGACTTTGATCTTGATCAGAATGAATTGCAATTTGGTTTGATTAAGCATCCAAACGCATCATTCACCATGGAACTTTTTTTTTCTCCTTTTCTTTTCATACTTCAAGATTTCCTAATACTTTAGTTTTGAAAAGGCCGATGCAGATGGGAACGGAATAATTGACTACGACGAATTCATCACAGCGACAATGCACATGAACAGAATGGACAGAGAGGAGCATCTCTACACTGCATTCCAATACTTCGATAAAGATAACAGTGGGTACGTATGAGTAAAGATAAATGCGACGACTGCTGAAACCTTAAGTTAATGGTTGTGCATATGATGGGCCCCACCATATCTTCTAATGGTGCAAAAATCAGGACAGTCCAGTCAATAGATGGGCGGCCAATGTATGGAATAAAAATGGCCAACAGTCCATACAATGTACCCATGTGAACTGGACCAGCTTGATTTTCAGGCAATGGGGAATCAATAGAATTGCCCACCAGATGAACAGCCAGGATCTTGTTTGCAAATTCCACATTATCGACCCCACGATCAATTAATCCATTTTTCTGTTTCTTTTTCTCCCTGTTAGATACATCACAACTGAAGAGCTAGAACAAGCTCTTAAGGAGTATGGCATGCATGATGGGCGGGACATAAAGGAGATTATCTCTGAAGTCGATGCAGATAATGTAAGTAAATGTCGAGATTGTTTTCTAAATTATTACTGAATGGAGTTAATATCTGCACCGGCCTTGATCGATCGATACACCTATATTGTCTACTTCTAGTAATTCAGCAGTAGAACTGTGTACTGTTGCATTACTAAAAGTCTCAGTCATCATCACTCCTGAGAGTTGATGATTTCAAAACATCTTCACCATACAGATGGCACTTCTATGCATCAATCAGGACCATTTGTATACCATGAAATTATCATGTGGATGGGCCACACCCCAAAAACCATCAGGTTCAAGCTATGGTAGCCATTGGGTCAGTGGCTACAAATGGACTATCAATTCAAAGTTGAGCAATTGATTGTCCAGTAGGTGCAATTTTCTGGTCATGGCCCCCACCTATGAGGTGACCCACCAAAAACAACGGTCCAGATCACCGCAAGATATTTCTCTAGTTGGAAATGAACTAATGTTTATCCACGTTGAGCGATCACATGCAGGATGGAAGGATCAACTACGATGAATTCTGTGCGATGATGAGAAAAGGAAATCCAGAAGTGAACCCGAAGAAGAAGAGACGGGACTCTTTCGTCTGATCGGGACTGATCATGACGGGGGGAATATTGGACGGTCAAGGGGTTTTTGGTAGTGCAACAACATTGATGACCCTGGGAGAAGCATAAGAAGGTTGTAAGAAATACAAAATGTTCATGAAACCATGTACACTATGTAAAAGTGAGGAGGGGGGGAAGTTAGGGAGAGAATCCAATGGCCTTTTATGGGGTTTGAGGGTTGTGGGATTTTCTCCTTCCTGATCACTAGGCCAGGGAAAAGATAATTTCATATTAATGGTCAGGATTGGGGCTGTTCTTAGTGTGTATTTTCCATTTTTTTTTCTTTAAAAAAAAAAAAAAAAGATAGAAAGATCCAAATTCTTCTTGTAGCTCTTAAGATTTAGCATTGTGAATTGGGCTAGTACAGATTGGCAAGCCCAGGCTGGTAATTCAAGATCCAAATCCAAGCAACAATCAAGGAAAATTTTATAGTCCCAATCCGATAAAAAACTCACTAAGCCCAAGCCCAAGCCCAACAAAGTCCACACAATTGTTATCATGGCTAGTGCCCAACCTAACTCAATCAGACAGATCAATGGCCTTGATCTGAACCATCTAATTACTAATTAGATTAGAAGTTTTAAACAAGAATCGACGATGAGATAGAACTGGTTGTGAATAACTTTAAAAAGTGTCAAGATCAAATAAAGTCTAGCCTAATAGAAATTACTTAATTCACAATATAGTTTTTAATAAATATAACTTCACGATTAGTTATTGAAATTACTATTCTAAAATATGATTGGAAAATTAATAATAAAGCTAACAACTTGTCCTAATATTCCAAACCATTGTATAAGAAGAGGTTGTTTTGGAGGGTCAAATTTCGATTATAAGTCCAACTTTTTTTTTATTTTAGTATACTTCTGACGGGAGCAGATTTGGTGAGAACCTATTGTAGGGCCCACCTTGATATATCTATTATGTATCCATGCAATCTATCTTCCTTTAAAAAAAAAAAAAAAAAAATCTTTTCTATATCATTTTATTGCATTATCCAAAAA
Source organism: Magnolia sinica (assembly GCF_029962835.1). Lineage (NCBI taxonomy): Eukaryota > Viridiplantae > Streptophyta > Magnoliopsida > Magnoliales > Magnoliaceae > Magnolia > Magnolia sinica. The sequence continues at coordinate 3,997 of NW_026682807.1, read as the reverse complement.
ATGAAGTAGATCCAATCACCAGGTGGATCATATCATAGGAAGTAATGGTGATTGGTCATTAATAGGCCACAAAAGTTTTGGATCAGGCTGATATTTGGTTTTTCCCTTCATCCAAATTTACCTGACCTTATTAATAGATTGTATGTCAAATAAACACTAAAGAAACATTGAGGTGTGCCCTAAGAAGTTTTAATAGCAGGGCATTCAATCACCACTATTTCCTAAAGTATAGTCCACATGAGATTTTAATCTTCTTTATTTGTGGGATCATGCCATAAAATGATTTGGAAAAACAGATGAATGGCATGGATGCATTATGGAAACATCAAGGTGGGCCCCACTATAAAGGTTGCACTGTCCTCATTGAACTATTCAAGTGGACGAAAAAGGCATCTTGGAACTTCACAATGGACCTTAGATTTTTTATTTTTTATTTTTATTTTTAAATAATCCCTTTGGTAGTGTTTTAAAGAATCTAAGTAATGGAAAGGACAATTCGACAGGCAGATCGGCAGGCGACCCCTACATGAGCCAGGTAGCCGATGGAGGAAGTCCTGTGAGCCCCACTATTAATATGCGTTTTAAGCATTTGGTTTATCTATTTTCAAAGCATGAGTTAAAAAACTAAGACATCCAAAACTCAAGTGCAGTACACCATGAGAATGTCTGTGGGACCCATCCATGATTTATGTAAACTCTGTGAGGTCAAAAATACACTCCGTCCATCCATTTTTCTAGATAATTTTATGGCTTGATCCCAAAAATGAATCATATCCAAAGTTTAAGTGGACCACATCACATGAAACAGTGGGATTTTGAATGTCTACAGTTGAAAATTTCTTGGGGGCATTGAAGTTTTGGATCAAGATGATATTTGTATTTTTCCTTTCATACATGTTTGTGTGATTCTTATGAACAGTTTGGATGACAAATAAACATCACTGTTGGCTGTAGGAAGGTTTCAACAGTGGAAATCATTATTCCCACTGTTACCTGTGGTGTGGTCCACTTGAAATTTGGATATGCTTCAAGTTTTGGCCCATTCTCTAAAATGAGCTGAAAAAACGGATGGACGGCGTGGATGAACCACATATTCATGGTGGGCCCAACAGAGTTCACTCAGTGTGATAAAAGTGTAACGAGTTACTCAGTACACAATCCGATGTCCGCACCGTTTGGATGGTACTGATTTTTTAGATCAAGTCATACAATGGTCCGTCAGAAATGATGAACGGTCTGGATTCACTAACATAAGGGTGGGCCTATGTGTATTTACGTCACAGCCGTTGCTGCCTCCGTTCAAATAAATACCCAGCAGACGACGCGTGTCGGTATACAGGGGTATACAGGGCCTTCCCTGTCCATAGCATTGCTCGAATCATAAGACTCTTTTTTTTTTTTAGTCAAATAACACTTGTGTGGTGGACTAACAACTTTGAAAAATGCTCACACACATCTGGTTGTACGGCCTACTAAGTTGGCGTGTGGGGCCTAATCATGGAGATTTTATTCCATCCTACCATTCCACCATAGTACTCCTGTACTGAAAATGGATTCCTTAAAAATCAGGTCGATCCAACCATTAAATGTGATCCATATGAATGTAGAGATTTTTGGGTGGTTATTTTTTTTTACTATGATGTGATCCAATTAATAGTTTTATATATCTAAATTTTATGGAATAAAAATTTCATGATGAGGATAACATTTTAGACGGGTTGGATTTTATTTAAATACCATGAGGAGCCTATATATAACTAGTTAGATGTACAATTAATTGTGTTCAGCATTTCCCAGTAATTTTTAGGTGGAATATCAGTACCCAATCAAAAGCGTAGGAACACTGAAATTTGCTAAGCCACCACACGTGTCAGAGACAACATGAAAAACATGTGTAATATCCAATCCATCCATAAGATGACCCGGACTATTATTTATATATTTCATGGAAAATTTCAAACTCTTCCAGTCACTAGAAGGTGGTCCATGATTATAGAAATAAGTGGACAGGTTAGAGAACTTGAATTTTTCTAACCCATCCAAACGAACCCACCTGATTCTTGAACCAAACCTTCTATACAGTGATAACCGTCTGATTGATGGACCAGATCTTTATCCTACATACTACGATAGATACACGTCTGCATATACACTAGCTGACTTACACACGCGCGAGAAAAGCTTACCAAAGCCAAGCAGTATTATTCTGACTTTCCAAAGAAATCAATGGCTGCTCTTTCTTGAATTCTCTTTTCTGTGGAGAAATGATAGTTTAAAGAGAGGAACAAGTTCCAAAGCATGTCCACCAAAGTCCACCATATAGTGGAGCTGGTCGGCTTCAAATTGACTTCCATGATGCGTGGTGGGCCATCTCTACCTGAGTGTTTTTGGCCGTTGGATGCATTACCAACCACTACAAAAGAAGGAAAGCAAGAAAATGACACCCAATTCAGTAACTTTTAAAGGGAATATCAAATGCTAAGCCCACGCAGGTCACACGCGCGCACCTCCACACGTGTCAATTTTACATGTGTTTGGAGCATCCAAGCCGTATGTTAGGTCAGGCCCACTTTGTTGATGACCTGGCATGAAATCCAGTCGGTTAAGTTGGTCTGGCTTGCTACATATTTACGAATGCAGTGGACGGTTTTAAAAGAAGCACCAACCGTCCATGTTCACCGTACCTGTTTGACTATCTGACGGACCTGGCTTAGGTACGTACCACTAGCTGATCGCCACGTGGGTGAAACTTTCATGAGATCCTAATATTATCTGATGTGCCTCCACCCAAAAATTTCAACATTCCAAAACTCAGGTGGGCCATACCACGAGAAATTAAAGGTTTTTGTATATTTTAAAATTAGATGGCCCATCTGAGTTTTGAATCAGCCAGATCTTTGTAGACAAGGACAATAAGCTGCGGTCTACCTGATGGACGGTGCGGATTTCATGCACGTTAACTCCAGTTTCGATCCACCTGATTAGTGGACTTTTGGGTCAGGTCATACACAAGGTGGGGCCCACTTGGATTTCCCAAATCGGCACGTGTGGGGTCAAATGTCAATGGGTGGCACACTAAGTACTAGCGTATCAATGAGAGCATGATGAGTGTGGGCTCATGGTCTTGTGCCATGCTGAGTGTCATCAATGCATGGTGGCATGCTCATGGATGTCATTGAGTGGTTAGAAACATCGGATCCAAAGTTGTGGATGAGGGCCATCATTAGGAGGCCGAATATCCCAGCCACGAAGTTACCTAAGCATGATTACTAAGTAATTTTCTTGGATTTAATCTATGATTATTGTTTTAAATGTTTGTCGTTAGCGAAACCCGCCCATGGGCCCCACACGACTTGATAAACAACGGTTCTCGAAGATTTATTAGAAACATGTCATAAAATGATGTATGAAAAATGACCGACAACGCACTAAGGCGGCGTCGCATGAATGTCTTGCTACATTTTAAATATTAATGCAGGTATGATGCGAGTCATGTAAGATTTCTATTAGGTGAACCTTACATAATTAATGTTTCGGATTGATTAAACTTATTCGTCGTTAGATACTTAGCTTGAACATGTCAATGGCTTGCATGTTAGGGGTGATGTATCTATTCAAGAGTATTTCACATAGACGTGGCTTTAGAATGTTTTAATGATAAACGAATTCCCAAAAAGATGGAATTCTCACATGGGGATGTATGTATTGGAGAGTATTTCTATAGACATAGCTTCTAGAATATTTTAATTATAAATAAATTCCTAAGAAGATGGAATTATGATAGTGTGGAGACTCTTAAAGGTGGAGTTGTCCGGATTGAAATACTCCAAGCTTTTCTTATATGATATATGTATTTTGATGGGTTGAATTACTCTAGGCATTTCTTTATAAATCCATATATTCTGATGGGTTGAATCACTTAAGATATTTCTTTTATAAATATAAGTCTTGATTTTATAAAATTTAAAGTTATATTAAAATTAATTGTTTATGAACA
>NW_026682806.1:0-55274 GCF_029962835.1 Magnolia sinica | reverse complement strand
GAAACTGAGAAGCATAAGAGGACCGTTTTGGAGGCAAAATAACGGAAATACCTCCGCTTCTTCACTGCAAAAGGCTTTGATACTCTGATAGAGTGTGGTGGATGATACACAAGCACTTAAAAATTGCAGACATGGCATCCAAGTAACTCAAACTAAACTGTTCAAACTATAGGTTCCACTTTAGATATATCATGAAGAAAAGCACTAAGCTTATTTGAATACTTAAGTATCAGATTGGTGGACCTTTAATACAATCCAATGGTCCTACTTCAATAAATAAGTGACAACGAATCAGAGGTTAGGATTGTTCAACGCATCTGATTTTGAGACCGTGACCTAAAAACAGTCAGTTTGGCAATTTGAACGGTTCTAAGTTAATGAAATGCCACGTGTACAATTTCTGAGTGCCTGCATATCAAGCTTCATACTCCGCAAGAGTATATCAAATAACTCACCTTCTTCACCTTCCCCACGTTGAACATTGCATTTTGCATTTTCAGAGAGAGAGAGAGAGAGAGAGAGAGATGGGTAGTTTGAAAAAAGCTTCTGAGATTGCAGCTGTGTTGAATCTGCAGCCTCATCCTGAAGGAGGTTTCTACTCTGAAACTTTCAGAGATTCCTCAATCACTCTCTCCAAATCTCAACTTCCATCCCATTGTAAGTAAATTCTATCCCCCCAAATCTCATTTCTTTTCAATATGAATTCACAATCATAAACATCTCTTCTAATGGATTGTAGAAAAAAATTAGATTAGATTGTGATCCTTGTGTATCTTGATCTTGGGCTTCTATGTTTCTTTTTCGGTTTTCGTTGGCTTCTTTTAATATTCATGTAGTTTTCTCATTTGGGTTTGGATAATTTTCACCTTTTCTCTTCTTGAATTTATTGTTGGGACTCGGAAGATATGATCCAATACTAATTTTTCACCCGCCTTAGTATTTATGTGCAGGGCCCAAGTGGGCCCATGTATGATTGCAGTGGACCATTGAATTGGAGTGGTTGACTGTGCATTGAAAATGGTCCCAATATCACTATTATCAGATGAGCACACTGAAATTCTTATCTTTGAGGTATTTTGCTACTTTTCAAGTTTAAATTCTTGGTAACTGTCAATGCTAAAATTTAATGGGCCAACCGAATTAGAAGTCAACCTTGATCAACTGATGAACCGTTGGATTCGAAGTCAGTAAATCTGCTAATATTAAAAAATTGTACTCTGGTGCATTTGGCAAAACAGAAACAGGTACACAGTCCAAAAGTTTGATACGTGGCAGAATGTGGGAGCAGTCATGCGACTGTTTCCTGAGTGGAGAAGTGGAAGAGATGCATGTCGATGGTGTTCGTGCACGAAGCAAAGAAGCAGTTATCATTGTAAACACTATAAATAGAGCTAGTATCATAAAGGACCATTTTTTCAATCATTATTGAATATTGTCAATGAAATGTAGGGAAAACAGCCCCTTTCCCAACTGTGTAAATCAATGAGATTTACTATATGGAGAGATTTAATGAAGGTTAAGCAATTCCAACCCAAACAAGCATATTATCGAATGTGTAGAAGGCAAGAGAGGCACTAAGATTTTTAACGTAGAAACCCCCCAAAATGAGGGAAAAACCATGGGACCTAGTCCAACAACAAATCCACTATAATCATAATGGAAATGCAATCATCAAGAGAACGCCTTCTCTTAGATCCCCAACTACACACAACAACCTTCAAGAGAAGGCACCCTCTCTTGGATCACCCCAAAAATACACCATGCAACATGTGAAATGTAAGCATCAACAAGGAAGAAATGAGTTTCTTATCAAACAAACTTGCAGAGAAGCAAAAACATCAACCAAACTCACAGAGACGATTACCGACCAATCCGAAAATTGTGGATGGAGACCTCACTATCCCGGAGATGAATCTTCTCTTGACATGGACAAGAGGCTTGAATCGGGGTTGTGGAGAGAGGCTAGCTCTTCTTCCTCACAAAACTCCATTTTTTTCCAAGAGAGCAGAAGAGAATTTCAAGTAGTTCTTGTCTATTTTTTCTTCCCCCCCCATCTTAAACAAAATGGCTAAACGAAAATGATTAGAATGCCCTTCACTTGGGCTCACACGTGGGACACCTCCACATGGGGAGGGAAATCCTAGCAATCTCCCTCTCTTGACACATGAGGAGGGAACCAACCGAAGATAGATACTCACCTGGCACACATACCAGCCAAGCTTCTACAAAGCTCATGCTTCTCTTTTTTTAACAATATTCGTTTTCATAATCGATGGATTCCGATCGGTATGGATCTTCACGGAAGACAAATCCAAGTCAATACCTGAATTGCCTAGGAAATATTCCATATTATGAATAAAAAATTGGAAAATCTGGCTTTATCTGCCTCAAGATTGACCTTGATAAAGCATATGATAGAATTAATGGAATTTTCTCAAAAGTGTTCTCAAGAAGATTGGATTGAATGAAAAATGGACAAATTTGATTATGGAATGTCTTAATCCTGCCATACTCAATCTTAGTTAATGGCACCCCCATGGGATTCATTCGGGCCAAGAGAAATAGGGTGACCTGCCTTTTCCTTTCCTTTTCATTATATGCGCTAATGTACTATCCACTAACATTTCCAAAGCAAAAAATAAAATAAAATGAGAAGAAGATTCTTCCAGTAAACATGGCAAGAGGTAGACCCAAAATTTCACTTCTTTTTTGTAGATGGCATCCTCCTCTTTGGTAAAACCAACCCAACCACGTGTGAGACCTTTTGGAAAGTAATTGATCAATTCTACAATGAGGCGGGGCTAAAGATAAACACTAACAGGTCATACATCTATTTCTCCAAAAAACACTAATTGAGAAACCAAAAACCTCATTTCGTACCAGTGCCCCACTCTCTTACCTTGGTGTCCCTATTCTAGGAAAGAATCCAAAAACAACTGACCTCCAACCTCTAATAGATTGTTTGAACGAAAGGATGAAGAGTTGGAAAGAAAAAAAATAAAATCTTATCCATGGTTTACCCTCATAAATTCACTTATAGCTGGGATGCCGAATCATTTGTTCTTGGTTTTCAAAATCCTTGCAAAAACTATCAAGGACATTGAAAAACTCAAAAGGAATTTCTTATGGGACAATAATGGAAGGAACTTCCTTGAAAACCTCTTTGATTGGAAGAGCATATGTCTTCCCTGCAATTTTATTTATTTATTTATTTTATTATTATTATATTTTTTTTGGGGGGCGGAATACATGAACAATGATCATTGCTTTTATTATGAAATTGGGATGAAGAATCAGGAATCAGCCAAACAACATATGGGTCAAGATTAGAGATTTAAATATCAGTATCGATGCACATGTCGCACCCTTGGCATAGGAAAACGTATAAGTATTGGATGGAAAATATTGCATGTATCAGGGAATGTATCGCTGTTCGAAGGAAACATTGGGAAATGGTGGAATTTTTCAATAAAACTTCAAGATACATTGAAAGAGACATGATTATACACCTAGAACTTAAAAGATCACACACAAATATTATGCACAACAAGTTTCTTTTGTATAGGGTCCTAAACTATGTGCTGTCTGATAGAAGTGATGCATTTATATCCAAAATTAGTTCATCATAAATCATACAATACCAGTATTAAAATAATTTTTCCCAAACAAATTTGGGATAAAATGGACTTTTATGGTTTTTTTTTTTTTTTTTTTTTGAATTTCCAGTGAGGGAATGCATCGTCGATACATATCACAATGTATTGCATGTCAACAATATGAGGGAATTTTATTAAGGTTTTTGGCAAAATCTCACAATGTATCGAAATATCGGCTATATGTTGTGCTATTTTGTGTGATATATAGGGGAATTTAATTACTCCCTCTGTATACCATATTGGCCACATGTGATATCGATGGTATCAACTGATATATCGATATTTAAATACTAGTCAAGATCATTAGAAGTAGATACGTGGCAGACAAATCTTGGGGGGATAGCAGTGCATCTTCAAATTCATCGTCGACTTGGAAAAATATAGTTAATCAGAAAAACTGGATCAACCAACGTTCGTTGTGGATCATAGGAGATGAGACTAATATTGACACACGGAGAGAACTGGTGTCCTGATGCATCCTTGGGGAGGAAATCAATGAAACAGCCACAACCAGTCAAAAGGATTAAATTAGGACGGTTAGGTCATTATTAACGTATATGGGGGTGTGGAATGCAAACAAGATCATTTCCAATCTGGAACCACTCAACAGCATAGACATTCTAGAAATCTCATTAAATGCTTCATCTTGCAGAGACCAATTGATCTGGAAACATAACCTGGATGCTGCATTTACAATTAAGTCGGCATATTTCCTAGCCAGAAGTCACAACCACACCGAAAGCTTCATTGGAATAGAGTATGGAAACTGCCTTGTGCTCCAAAAATTCGATTCACTCACACCAGATCCAATCTAAAGAGATTGATTCCATTGATACCGGCAACCTGTCTTGTTCACTGGGGAGATTGAGTCAATACATCAGTTGTTTTTCCCTTTTCTTATTCTCAACGTATCTTGAATTTCTTCAAAACCATCTTCAAAAATAACATCCCATCCTCTCCTGATTGTAAAGCAGCGTTTCAAGCCTGGAATACCAGTTGTACTTTCTAAGGTCATGCAAAAACAATCTGGCAGGCTATCTTCACTTTTGTGATCTAGGAAATTTGGATTGAGCGAAATATTAGAATATTTAATAATGTTTGTTCCCAGCCATCCCAAAATATATAAAAATTAAAAAATTGAACTCATTGAGTGGAGGAATTCTGCAATACTCTCTCCCCAAAACTGGTGCTTTCCATTTCAGAAATCAACACCCTTAAGGATTGTGGCCGAGTGAATGTAATTTCTCATAGGCAATGTTTGGCCCTAGTGATATGGCAACCCCCAAATATGGGTTGATTCAAATTGAATTTTGACTGCTCAGTTGATGTCTCAAACAATCATCACAGAATGGGAGATTTAGTCACAAATAGCTTGGAAGCCTGTATCGCAGCATTTAGGAAGCACATCAGTGTCTCTATGGTTGTGGTGGCAGAGGCCATGGGTCTTCTCATCTGTCAAAGACTGGTGATGAAATTGGAAATTCAGAACATTGAAATTGAAGAAGACTCCAGACCTTGTTCAAGGCCCTATTTTGATGCACTCTCAAAAGGGGCTTTTGATGCCTAGATGACATTTTGAGCCAAACCTCGTCTTGTGAGGTGCTTTTGGATGCACTTTTGCAAACCCAATTTTATCCTGCCACTTGTCGAAATCGATGCCAAAAAAAAGCCCACTTGCAAAAACCCATTGGATTGCTTTCGTGGGAAAACCTCTTTTGAAAGTTGCATCCAAACAGGCCTCAAGTTGAAACCTTCGTGGTTAAATACTCGGTTTTCATCACAGTGAATTCCCTGTTCGTTGAGAATTTCTTGATTATATCTTCAATGTTTTCCTTATCTAGATGGTCATGATTTTCTGCATTGTTGATTGATTCCAGATAGATTGAATGGTAGGGATATTCCAATTTTTGTCCTTTATGATGAGATCGGAAACAATCGTGGGATAGTTTCTCAGTCTAATTGATAGATGAATATTTTCATCAATTTTCATTTGAACTCGCATCTTGGTAATGCTCAATGCAGTTGCTTTATCAGTCTACATTACTCCATCAAGTTCCTTTCCGATATTTGAAACCAATCTACCAGTTTAGCTCAACCCAAGAATCAATGAGGTGAGTCAACCCAGATAGTATCTAGTGTTCTATCAAGTTTCTGAACACCGGCATGAAGACGAGCTGATATAGTTGCATGTTATGGAAGTATTCTAAGATGCCAGGTGTTTCAAGATATGTCACGCAGGCTGCTAAGAGGCCAACACTGAAGTCATGGATTCAATCCCGTCTTCTTTTGAGAAGGAGAAAAACCAAATCGGTGATTTTCATTGTGATGTTGGAGGGAAATTCATTTGATTCTGGATCAGGCTTGATTTTGTAGCTAGTAGTAGTTTGAAAGGAGAGCTTCTGCCCTCAGCTTGTTCCTCTCTCATGGCCACAACTTCACTTGGAATTGGTTTCTATCCAATCTTCTTTCCATCCGCCTCCATCAGGGATGGGTGTGGGTTTGAGATCTATGTTATTCATCAGGTGAGCCCCACCATATATGGTCTTGTGACCCAAAAATCAGGCCAGTATGATCCTCATGTAGGCCAGGCATTTACTCGAAATGGACGATCCAGTGGTCCAAATTTGACATTTGTAGTCCACCTGAGGACTGGTCTGGGCTGATCATTGGGCCAAGAGACATGTATTTGGGCTTGTCTGATTAATGACGGTCTGGATTTCGTGCACGTGTTCCCCATTGTCACATTGCATGTGCTGAGTCCCAAGAAAGTAGTAGTAACTCCAACATGTTTGATGCTTCTGTTGGGTTTTCCCTCTCCATGTGGAGGTGTCCCATGTGTGAGCCCAAGTGAAAGGCATTCTGGTGATCTTTGGTTAGCCCTTTTGTTTAAGATAAGAGAAAAAGAAGAAGAAGAAGAGGGCTTTTGAGAGTGAGAAAAATACACAACAACTATTTGGAGTTCTCTTTTGCTCTCTTGGAGAAAAATGGGGTTTTGTGAGGAAGAAGAGTTATGCTCTTTCTACGGCCACAATTCAAGCCTCTTGTCCATTTCAAGAGAAGATTCATCTTTGGGATAGGGAGGTCTACATCCACAATTTCCGGATTGGTCGGTAATCATCTCCAAGGGTTTAGTTAGTGTTTTTTATTCTCTACAAGCTTGTTTGATAAGAAACATCTTTCTTCTCTGTTGATGCTTGTGGCGTATTTTTGGAGTGATCTAAGAGAGGGTGCTCTCTCTTGAAGGTTGGTTGTGTGATGTAGTTGGGGATCCAAGGGAAGGCGTTCTCTTGATGATTATATTTCCATTACGATTATAGTGGATTTGTTGTTGGACTAGGTCCTGTGGTTTTACCCCTCTTTTTTAGGGTTTTTCATTTTAGGATTTTGCTTCATTTTCTTTCATCTTGTACCAGTTTTGCTGTTGGAAGTGACTCCCCGTCTGCTCTACAAGTCCTTCTAGACTTGTTTTGCAACCGCAACAACGGGGACGAGGACGAAGTTCATTCCATGTTTCACATTCAGTTCTGTTCACCCTACTCTTGTATGTGTTACATCGTCCCGGCCTTTGCTTTGGATTGATCGGTGGAGTAGTCAACTCTCCTGATGGAGTGTCTATTTCACATGGTCACATGGGACTTGTGAGTTCTTTGTCGGTTGAGATGAAGAACCGAGCACCAAGTTTAGTCTATGGAGCTTGACTACAAGAGCAACTCAGGAAGTCAACTCATTCAGTTTACAGATGGGTAAGAAATAGGAATAGGAGCAGACACTTTTTTTGATATAGGAATCAGTACCTGGTTCCAACAGGGGGCTCTGTTCATGAGTAAATTGGGTAATATGCCGTGCTTATTACTGTTTTGGGCTTTTCTCGCCCTCTCAGAATCTAAATGTTTCTTATTTTTTAAAGGATATGAAAGATGTGCATTTGGTTGCATCAAATATCATGATATTTGGTGCAACCAAACACACCCAAAAGAAGAGAAAATAAAATAAAATTTATGAATTGATTTGATGTGAGTTCTCTAAAGAATTTTACATTCCAATTTGGTTTTCTGAAACAATGCTTTGTGAATCCTTTTATTTTTTATTTTTTCCTTTTCTCCTTTCATTGCACCCTCTAATTGAAGCTTCTGCAGATAAGGTGGACCGCCCCATCAGCACATCTATCTACTTCCTTCTTCCATCAGGGAGTGTCTCGCACCTTCATCGCATCCCATGTGCTGAAACCTGGCATTTTTACATGGGAGAACCACTGACGGTATGGAAACTCCTCCCTTCATAGTAGCAAGAAATGATCATTGACAACCCACAGCATTTTAAGTTAGCAAGCTTCACCTTCTCCAATATGTCACATTCACAGGACATTCGAACTGTGCAAAAGCTGGGTCCTGCCATGAAGATCACCTAGCATGCAAATCAGGCCAAACCAAACATCAGGTGGGTCAGACCTATACGTTGGGTCAGATTGTCGATCTTCATTCACTCTTATTGTGTGGGCTGCCTGATGAGTGGACTAGCATGATTTTTGCATTGGGTGGTCTTCATGTGAGGCCGAGCTTTTGGACACCCAGGATGTCTACGCATGTGAAACTTCGTTGGGGGGGAAAATGAGGAGCGTGAGAACTTAGCACGCTATGGTTTTATATGATCTTTCCTCTAGATATTCTAACCAGGAATGCCTAGTATATATTTTCATGACGTTTTGGTATTCGTGGAAGATATCCAAACCAGTCTTTTAGTATTTTCCAATAGTGAATGGGCCGTGTTCCATGGTCCAAAAATCACAATGCTTGCCCTTTAATTGGTAGCATATAAATGAACACCAACAGACAAAGGGAAAAAAAAAAATGTAGCTCCCATTCAGTGAGAAAATGGTCCATTTTTTAGATGGTTAGGATAGTCCAATCAAAGCAATTTTTGGTTGGCGAAGTTTGCAGGGTGCCTGGTTTGGAGAGTGATGAGCTTGCTTCATAGAGTTCCATGAGTGCCAATCAAAACATCTCCTGCATACACATGGCATGTAGGTGGTAATCATGGCTGTTGATCTGGTGGGTCATCAAATGGATGGGCCATACAGCCATAGTCCATAAAATAAGTGACCATACATTGGTCATGTGCATGGGACACATAGGACAAAATCTTCATTGAGTTCCATGCAATGTCTGTGTGGTGGTAGTCAGGACCGTTGATCTGGTGAGTCATCATGTCGATGGGCCATAGACCATAAATAAGTTGACCGTGCTATTGACTATGGTATCCACCTGATCGGTGGGCTGCAAATGGATAACAATCCAAAAGTCGAATGAAAATGAGCAACAATAGACAATCGGATGACTAGGATTCCAACTCACCATGAAATTTTGTGGCTATTGTCCATCTACTCAAATGACTGGGATCGTTCAATTGCCACAAATTTTGGGTTGTGGCCCATCCGCACGATGGTCCACTAGATCAACCATCCTGATCATCATAGATGTTTTCATGTCTAACCATGTTGCCATTTCTCTAGACCACACTATGAAACAGCAATTTTCTTCCATATATCACAAATGTCTGATTTTTCTTTTTTGGGAGCATGAATCAGGTGTTTGAGCTCAGCGAAGATGGGAAGATTAAGCTGACTGCCCTGGGTACTGATCTAGAAGCCGGTCAGCGCCCCCAATACACAGTGCCACCGAACGTGTGGTTTGGATCATTTCCGACAGGGGATGTCGAATCCTATTCCCCTGATGGGACTTCACTCGTGAAAGCTCCAGCAAGGGATGCCGAGAACCATTACTCTCTGGTCGGCTGTACATGCGCACCTGCCTTCCAATTCCAGGACTTTGAGCTGGCCTCTCGTGCCAATGTCCTTGCTTTTGCGTCCCATGCCGAGCCTTTCATCAGTTACCTCACTTTTGCTGACTGATCAGATCCACCGTCGAGCCTTTAATGGTGGGGATTTTCACATGGTATTGTTGTATTTGATGATTTACCGAATAAAAATTTGGTGTTTTTAAGGTTGTTGGAATTTCTTTTTGAAGTTTGCTTGCTTGAGTGGCTGTTATGACTAATGATCATCTTAATCCTATGTCAAAAATATTAGGATTGGTTGCGTTTGGGCATCCCTCTGAATCGCGATTGGTGGGGTATCTACCTCATGATCCTAGCCATCTGATTGGTATGCTGCAAATGGAGGATTGTGACTAAATGGTTTCACTATAACAAGGAATTTATTGGGTGGTTAGGACCATCAGCTGAAGAATGCTTGGTGGGCCCCACATGTAGTTTGTTGGATTGGACATTGTATGTCTCCTCTTTCTTTCACAGAGGAAAGGAAAATGAGGGATTTGAGAGGTGCTCTTGGAACTGAAGTTGTGTCCTGTCCACTCTACATTGATTACTGTGGACGGATTATAATCAGGTTCGTCCGAGTGGGCCCAGTAAAGGACGGTCTATATTGGAAGGTTGGCCCCCAATAAGGATAGGATCCTGTCATAGCCCATCTATGTTAGCCTAAAGCCTGCCTATTTAGCCTTAACAGTCCAAATATCATATATTGATCTAAATTTAGGCTATGGCTCATCTTTAGTAGGGTCCACCATTGAATGGCCCGTATCCTGTACATGTGTTCTACAGTCACTTGAAGATTCTCACGTGTGTCAGATCTTAACCATTCATTTTATAGGTAGGTTATCGATCAGATGGTTAGCTCGATATCTGCATGGTAGCTAGCTTGTGGAATGTAGGGACCCGATGGGTAATCGAGATCGATTGATTGGACCGTCCAAGTGCCATAGTGCAACTATCAGCACTATAAGAGTATCCTGATGGCACTGGGCCATTTCTTTTTTATTTTGCAAATCCCTACCTGGCCCTGGCTTTTGTGAATCATGACACTTAACTCACATTTAATGAGTATAAGTCCATTGATCAGACGGTTAGGATCGTCCATAAACGTGGCTTTCAGGTTACAACCAGTTTGTGGCGGGACCCGTAATTTGGATGATATGACAAATGTGTGCATGTTTTGGACATAGGACAGTGGGCCCACTTGTGGGCAATCACTAGTGGGTGGGTCCCATGAGGTTTAGCCTCTTATTGTTAATCATTTTTCTTTATTTCAAATAATTTGAAGTTAAATTACAAATTCAACTTTAAATGAAGACCAGATAATCTCTAATGGGTTAGGTGTATCACTAGATCTGGACCATTCATCCTTGGCTTTGTGGAGGTTTCATATCGTGTAGACCATCAGATCTTGAGGGCCCACTCTTCTGCGCAGACTTTCAACATGCGCCACTCATTTAGTGGGCAAGGTCAGGGCGGGACTGCTATATAGAAGCTCTCTCTCCACCCTCCATTTTCTGATTTACTCAAATGAATCATTCAGATGCTCTTTATTAATGGGCCAAAACAAACATTTAATGGTTGTTCACTACCTATGCTTTTCCACTAAAAAACATACAAGAAAAAAAAAGAAGTATACAAGTGCATATAGCATCCTCTCTGTATATGTATCATCACATGGCCGGATCTCTACAACAGTGGACCGTATCAATCAGGGAAGCATCAGATGCATCCATTCAAGGATCAGACACCAAGTCAATCCATCCTACAGCTCCTGTTAAATAACAACAATGCAGGCAGAGAGATCAGCTTACTCCCTCTTGTCTTCTTCAGGATCCCCACTAAAAGAGACGCCAGTGTCTAGTGAGGTTCTGATATCCACGAGAGCAGAAGCATTCCATACTTCCTTTGAAGGCGACGGCATTGGTTTCATCAGTGTGAGAGTGTCCTCATCGATTTCTTCACTTGTGTCGTCTGAGTAGGCGTATCTGATGAATCCAAAGAAGAATAAATGAAATTTAAATGCTCTGATTTCCATACAGTTGTTTACTTCTATTATGATTTTGAAAGATATATTCAATTGTAATACAAAAATATAGGATGATGTATCATGATGGATGGAATTCTAATAAAATTTACAATATGTAACCTTGTTTAGGCATTGTTTTCCCTTGGATTCAAATGATAAGTGACTTAACTATATACAGTTTCTACATGCAGGAAGCTCACTTCGGTGGTTGACGTCACCAAGTTCTGTGGCCCCATCATGATGTATATTTTATATCCAAACCGTTCATTCATTTGGTGAGATCATTTTTGGCCATGAACCCAAAATTGTGGTGGATCCAAGGCTCAAGTGGACCATAACACAGAAAGCAGTGGGGGCAATGACGACCACCGTTGAAACCTTCCTAATGCCCACCTCAATGTCTATTTTCAATCCAACGTGATCAAAAGGTCATTAGGGAGAAAACAAATGTCAGCTTGATCCAAAACTTCTGTGACCCCAAGAAGATTTCAATGGTAGGAATTCAACCTAGACTACCTTCTATGGTGAGGTCCACTTGATCTTTGGATCTGCCTCATTTTTTTTTAGTCCATGCCCTACAATGATCTTGCAAAATGGATGAATTGTGCGGATATAGTACATGCATCATGGTAGAGCCCACAGAACTTGGTGACGTGCACACCAAGCAATCATCTTCCATGTGCTGCCGTGGGTTTTCAAAATGCCAGACCAATGGATCCCCACATGCGCTGTTGAAACGCTCGGTTGGGTCAGGCCATTACCGTGGGTCCCACCTTAATGTATTTGTTATATATCCACTCTGTTTATTCATTTTGTCGGCTCTTTTTAGGGCATTTTATGAAAAAAATGAACTAGATACAAATCTAGGTGGACCATGCCACAGGTAATGGTGGCAATTTAATGCTCGTAATTAAAAACTTCCTAGAGCCCATTGTAATGTTTATTTCCCATCCAAAATGTTGGTAGTTGCACAGACATGGATACAACCTAAGGGACAATGTGGATTTTACATATACTATGTGGTGCCCCACAAATTATACATGATTCAAGCTCATGAAAATAAGAGAGAGAGAGAGAGAGAGAGTGGTTAAAAGGAAGTGTGAGGGATTAGGAGAGAGAAAGTCGAGTTGTGTAGTAAAAGAGTTTGTGAGGCTCTCTTTTGGACAATCTAAGAGATAAGTGAGGAGTCTTGAGAGGCTAAAAAACTAAGTTTGATATTTGATGCACATGTAGTTCCCCTTCGCTATGGTTCATAGGGGAGCATTTCACTATGTGTGTGTGTGTGAGTCAATCTGAGTGCTTGGGTATTTTAACCATGTATGGCATACATGCACTTGGTCATGGGTCAATTCCCACGCAATGTCATATCTACTAAATAGAAACTGCACGTTTTAAAATTCAGTATCTTGGATCTTGTTATTCAGAAAGGTAGGCATTTCAATTCGGGTTTCTAGCCCTGGCTCGATCAAATTAAGAACTGTCAGTCGAGTTATATTAACTATTGTGAAAGTTCAATGGTCAAGGAAGCAAGTTAAGGCAGGGCACGTGGCTTATGCCCATCTCAGGAGGGGAGAAAAATAGTTTATGATTTTTGAATTTTTTACTTTGGGTAGAATTTCCAAAAAGGGGTGTGCTGCACAGATGTGAGGACCATGTTATTTATTTATGGGGAACGTCCACCCTTGAATTTCATGGGGCATGTCACAAAACGGCCTGAATCTTGACTGACACTTAAATGGGAATGGATAAAGGGTCTAAACAGCCTTGACTATAGATACACGACAAGGTGGGCCCCCCTACACTGATCATCAGTGGGTTTACTGAGGTGACACATCTTATGGATGAGTTGGATTCTATGAACGCATCATTGGGCCCCACATCTGCCTGGTACCACTGGAGGGCATCCTTTTAAGAAATCATGAAATGGGGATGTTTTGTGCAGTATTGGAAAGAAACAGCTATTTCGTGATCCACACGTATCATTTCACGATTTTTGGAAATTCCACTACAAGTAGTTATTCCGAAACTCACGAAATATTTTCTCATGGCCCAACACAGCCAGCAGTAGCCTAATCCATTTTCAAATCTAAGTAATTAGAGTAAAAGAACAAGGAAAAGAAACAAAGAACACATCGGGTTAGGGACTCACCTCATTGAATTTTGAGAGGGAGCCCAAAGTGCGCAGAGGACGCAAAGAAGAGAAAAGGATAGCACTTGCCAGAAGGCCGGGATGATCCAGGCAATCTGCCACCGCTCATTGTACACGTCATTTGACTTGAAGTACAGCTGCATGGAAGAAAAATGGGCACTTAGTTGCATGCTACTCAACTTGGACAAGGCGTGTCTGCTCGCATCGCACTTTTGTGTGTGCTCGGAAAACCAAACATGTTGATGTCTATCCTATGGTTTAAAGTATTGTCCAAAACCGGCAAGTATCAACCAATACATACAACTATCGCCCATGAATGAAATAGGTTTATTGGGCCCGTTTCGGTCCAAGACAGCCGAAACAGGATGATATGGGGCAATATGTAGTGGTGCCGGTGGTGGAAATGTTACATAACAGACCGATTTCAAACCTAGTCTATACAAATACTTTGATAACATTTGAAATGACTTCTATTTATAAACCATATGCCAAGACCACCAATGTTACAACTTTTTTGGTGTAAATTCTTATATTTTAATGATCTTAGGGCTTGTTTGTTTCACCCATTACCATGGTAATGTAAAGGAAATGTGCAATGATTATGAATTACTTTACCTTTTCTCGTGAGAATATCTGAATTTGACTGTCAATTCCCGTATTTGGTTTATCGACAGAAAAACTGTAATGATGGCATTTTTATATTATTTTAATGTCAAATCATCATCAAAATATACTAATGTTGCTGTTTGGATTCGAGATTTTCATAGTAATGCCATGAGAAAGTGCAATGATTACAAATTTCTTGTCTGATAAATACATCTACATTCGACCAACAACTCCCATGTTTGGTTTGGCAGTGGTAAAATCATAATCACGACAGGTTTCATTTACATTACCGGGGTAATTGGTGAAACAAACAGACCCTTAGTTTAAGGAGATTGCCAGGCTGGAATGGGTCAACACAAGACTGACTGGTTGGACAGAACTGTCCTGTCTCGGTTTTAAAACATTGATGGAAAGTATGACAGTACATAAATTGAAGTAATTTGACAGCAGTCCCTCACCAAAATTTGGAGAACTGCAAAAAGCCATTATTGTGGGGGGAGTTATTTTACACTCTAGCAGCATATGACGCTTGATACACAGGCACTCAGAAATTGTGCATGTGGCATATACAGTAACCAAATAAAAACTGACCAAATTGTGGAACCCACCATCTCTAAGTCACAGTCCCAGAACAAGATTGGTTGAATAATCCTAACCTCTAATTTGTGGACAATTGTTTGTAGAAATGGTGGCATTGGATATTTTTCATTTTTAATCACCAAACAAATGTCCACCAATAACCATAGTTCTGTAATCAAATAATCTCACTTTTTGGCTCATGATACATCAAAATTGGGAGTTGGGACCCATAATTTGGACAGTTGAATTTGAATTACTCATATGCCAAATTTGCAATTTCTAAGTGCTGCCCTATCATCCATCACACTCTGCCATAGTATCAAAGATTTTCTCTTATGCAATTTATAAGTGCCTGTGTATCATCCATCACTCTCTGCTGAGTATCATATAAAAAAAGAAAAAGAAAAAAAGGAAGGGTACTGACTTTTACCCCCATGTTAGATGCAAATTAAAAATTACCTCATAACCAATGCAAGCTGCTGATACAATAATAGCCACAGCCAAAGCATTCGTGAATTTCCTGTAAATGTCTAACTTGGCCACCATTCTTCTTGCCTGTCACCAATCACATGCAAAAATGGATAGGTTATCGACTAGTTTCTATTGGAAATTTCAGGCATTAAGTTGTAGCATCCATACATGTGTATGCATGGGTGTAAATATGGAAAAGAGCTTTGCTAAACCTACATGCACGTGCAATAACGTTCGTGCACGCGCCACAAATTTGGCAGCATGGCATGACAATTCCGGGAACCAATCGATCCATCAGACCAGCACCACTACAGTGATGCCCTAGCCCAAGAATCAGGTTGATCCACGCTCAGGTGGGGCCCAGTTTGCAAAACAAATGGCTCTGACAAACTTGGATGAAGTTTTCTAACCCATCCACCTCCTCCAATACTGGGGTCCACATGCTGTATGGACTAGATTTTATTTTTGGGAAAACAAGTACAAGGTTAGACTACAGAGGGATAAACCACTTTTTTTCTTTAAAAAGGACAAAAGCATAGATGGATGAATACCTGGAGCTTCTCCAGTGTTTTGGAGAGGGAAGTGAATATCCAAAGAATGAAGAATGTATCAAGGACTGCTACTGGAAGAACCAAGAACAAACTAGCCTTTCCTGAAACATCATCAATCGCGCCGACATTCTCGACCATTTCAAGCACCTCTGATGCCAGAAAGAATGTAGTTCCGAGCATAATCACCTTCGAAGTGAGACCACCCAACGTAGGCCTCACAACGCCATATCCCATCGAAACCAATAGGATGATCATGCGCGAAACTGTCCGTTTAACATTACCAAAGGTCACTGCCCATATAGTAATCCCAATCAGCCGCTCTCCAGTTTTATTGAATTGAGCATACTCGAAATACCACAATGCCGTTTCGAACATACCCAATGCAATCACCAGAGTTATGCAGTTCTGTAGTTGAAGAACCTCTCTCCAAAACCGGGCGTACTGAGAGAACCAGAAGACTGCAAGGACCACGAAAGCAAGGGACATGAACCCGTAAAAATTCATTAGCGGGGCCATCCTTCCGGGCAGATAGCCAGTTGGATTTTTCCATATAGTCTTCCCCTCTATAACCAGCCCTTTGAGTTTTGGATCGCAATAAACGAAATACAGGTTATACATCCCCGTCTTTGTGATCTGTATATATTTCGATTCCAAAGTAGCGACAACATCATCTCCTTTGAAAGAGACACCAAATACTTGTGGCCATTGACGATTCGTAGTAGAGGGACGGTAGATTACTTCTCCTTGCGTACAAGCACCTAATTTGGCCAAATCCCGTGTGCAGCAAACAGCCCTTTGACCGCCGTAGGCCGAACCGCCAATCATCTCTCGATCTTCGACCTCGAAAATGATGGCTTGAACCAACCCAGAGTTGGTTTCTTTATTAGATTCAGCAGCTTCCTTTGTCCTTTTGAATGTAATCTTTTCAAAACTGATTTCAGAGAAATGGGAACAATGTCAGAAGGAAGAAAGGGAGAATGTATGCTGATGTAACAAGCAATCTCCACATCCAAGAAAAAGAAAAATTGAACAAACATGTTAGATGTGTCAACTAGGAGTGCAACTTGGGCCGATTGGGTCAGGTTGAGGGTCAACCCAAGCCCAATCCAACCCGACCTGGATTCCAAACTGAGGTGCCCAACCCCAAGTCCTCTATACTCTTATCTAACCCACTCTTATCTAACCCAACCCAAATACATGTGATTATTCCCAACCTGAATTTGCTCAACTGAACCCAACCCGAATTCAAATCAAGCTAGCATTTTTCAACCCGATCCAGGCTCGGGTTGGGTCAGTCAGGTTCGAGTTGACCCAAACCCAAATTGCAGCCCTAGTGTTGAAATGGCTATTAGAACAACAACCCAAAAAAAAAAAAACTTTATATTCCATCTTGTGTCTGGATCCACATGTCTAGATCTTATGCTTTTACAAACTAATAACATTTATGTGAGGGAAGTGTATACGGATTTGAACCATTCATTCACAGGGAAAACCACAAATTGGTCATGGATAGAAAGAAGGGGTTATATGCAATTCTAACCATTTGAAAATGGTTTACAGAACTCGCTAAAATCTGGTCAATAATTTTTTGTATGACATCTTGCACCACATTAGGATTTTTTATTTTTTTTAAAAGGTAAGACTACCAGGTTAGGATTGTCCCATTAGTGTATTGTGAATCTATGGTGCACTTGAAAGAATTTATGATGAATGAATGGTTCTCATCATAAATACGCCATGTCTGCAATAAAAAACTAAACAAAATTTCATTTTCCGCAAGTGACATAAACTCTTACAGGGCCCATTCCTGTATGAATTACATGATTCAGTTAATGAGACGCAGTCAACTGCTTTTCTTGTTTTTCCTTGTTTTCATCACTAAAAACCAATACAGAAATTCACCCCAAACACCCACTAGTATATAGTCTATATAGTCTATACTCTATACCTTCCAAAACCATTTGAAGTTCCCAGTTATGAGATATATCTTATAGAGAAATGCTCCAGTTCTCTCAAAGAACTATTAAGTTGTAGTGCTCTTAGTTGCCCAAGTTCAGTTACACAGCCCAAGCAATCGACCTGAATTGTCCATTAAATCCAGAACATATTTCCCAAGCTATCATGCAAAAATCGCGCTGATTGGATGATCCAATCCATGCTTGATTTGGCCTTATTTTATATAGCCATCCTTTCTCCAATACACGGAATGGTTATGATTGCCTAACAAAAGAGAATTTTTAGAAATCATACTCGATCCATGGAGGTGTCTAAACAATAGATGGGTCATCTTGTGGAGGATGGAGTTTTTGGCAAAAGCTCTTCCACCAAGGAGATTCAGAAGTACGGAACTCCCCTTAAAGTAGCGGCTTTCCGATGGTTGGCGAGGAGAAACAGAATTCTCACTATCGACAATCTTCGGTGGATGATTCTGCCGAACATGTGCCTCTTTTGTTACAAGCAGTCCGAATCTGTTGACCATCTTCTCATTCACTGCACATTTTCGACCGGAATATGGAATGAGCTCTTCTCCATCACATCGGTCCACTAGGTCATGCCACACTCATGACTCATTAGAAGATCCTCTTTTAGCTTGGCATGCTGAGGATGGGGGAAAGCTAGGAAGGAGAAAATGACGAGTAGCTCTTCTTACCATTCTTTGGGCCATCTGGGCTGAAAGAAATGACCGTTGCTTCCGCAATAAGAGAGGATCGGAGGTTTTTTCTAGTTTTTAGGTCTCTTGTTGTTTTTTCTTTTCTTTTCGTTTCTATGCGCTTCGGCTTGTTTTCCCTTTTTTTGTTTTTCTATTTCCTAAATAAATTTTCACCTTTCAAAAAAAATAAAAATTGTTGGACCTATTTTTGAGTAAATGATCTTGACTATCCACATAAAAGACCATTGATCATATGTTTTTGTGTAAATGATCTTGACTATCCAGATAAAAGACCATCAATCGAGTGATTGATATTTGTCAAATTGATGTGATGCTTGCATGGTTGCCCATGAAATGTGCGGTGGACCTAATGAACAATCTAGATAAATGGATTGGACAGTCCAAGTACACAAATGCAACTAGGAGCACCACAACTTAAAGTGAGTTGAGAGCACCGGAGTATTTATCTTATAAGTAGGTAAACAAAGTTATATTGGGAAAGTTACCAGAATGTTAAACAGATACGGGAAACAATGCAAGAATTGGATGTGTACATCAGTTGTATTTAGCTAGAAGTTTGAACGAATGCGAGAAATGGGAAGCAATAAAAGTTGGAATTTGCAAGGGGAAATGAGTTTCCTGGTGACTATGATTTCCTAAGTTGGATTTTTTGCATAGTTCATTAAGAAGAGTCTTTGTTCAAATTCCATTCCAATTAGAAAGCCGATGCATTCAAGTAAAGCATTAATGAAAGCATCCATTTCCATAATTTCTGCTAAGACGCACATGGCCCACTTCAAAAGGGCAGTGCAATCACTGAATGGGTGAAATCAGTTTTACAGAAAAATCAACATATGAATTTCAATTTTTTCATTCCAAGATATGAAGACGGAGTCCAATTCCAAAACATCCATGGTAGCCAAAGGTCATAGATTTCTGTACTGTTTTTCACTTTCAAGAATTTACATGCGTTGCATTTACTGTTGGATTGACCTGTGGGATCCACTTGTGGATGGATCCCTGGATCCCACAAGAGTTTCCCTCCAAATTTGTCCTTCCATTTTTTTCTTGAGATTTCAAAAATTAATTGTAAATTCAAAATTGAATACAATCATAGATGGATTGGGGAGAGGGAAAGAAATCAGGTGAGATGGGATAAACCCTACCTCATCCAAATTCACGAGAGTATTCTGGAGAGAAAGAAGAGAAATACTTCTCCACCGGGCCCGCCTTTCAACGATCTAAGCCATTGATCATATGATTTGGGGGCCATCTTAATTGTACAATTAGAAAGGTGAGAAAATACTCTCTGCTCCCGTAGTGGTTCTGCAGACAACTGGACGAACATTGTCCATCTTTGGCTTTGTGTGAAGATTCTAAGATCATGTAGACTGTCAGATCTTACGGGCCCAACCATCCAGGCCATCTTTCATTTACATACTGTACATGCGCACTCAATCCAGACTGTCCAAATGAGGAATCCCACTTCAAATGGGGCACACTGGTCAGAGGATTCTATCCATTTGTTCAGTGGCCAAATTGGTTGATGGTCCAAATTAAATGTAGAAATGCTTGCTTTTCAGATGTTAGGCTCATCCGTCAGTGTGATTTTTCAGCAATGCTTCATCCACAATGTAGCCAGCAATTTGGATGAACTAGATTGAGTAAATGCATCCAACAGCATGATCTGAGCCGTTGGATCCAACCATTGTCTCAGATCTCCATGACCAACATAAATAAAAAACAGACGTTTTCCCTTTCCCTCGGCCGTGCTCATGGGCCCATGATAGCTGCAGCATCTGATGATCGGCACAAACAGCACTGAAATACACAACTCCCAGGAACATTTCCAGCCAAGCGACCTGATTCTACCGACGGACGCAATGTCTATAGAGTTGTCAATCCACTCCTGTGCCAACCAGATGAACGGCCCAGATCACATGTCCAAGCTGCCCATGCAACTGGACCTCAACGTGATGCACCAGAAAAGTTACATAAAAACAGAGCTGGATCGACTCCAAAGCTCTAACCTACAAAACAATGTGTAGGACCCCACCTTAATCTCTGCATGACATCCAATCCGTCCATCACGTGCCACCCCTCATGCAGTCCCTGGCATCCAAAAATCATGCCAATCTAAAACACAGGTGGGCCACACGATCATCTGGATGGATCGGTTAGTAATAAAAAGAACAGTGGCCCCATGCACAATTCGGAAAGTTTTTAACGCTGGCAATCTCCATCCCAACCGTTCCCCGTGGTGTGGCCGATTTGAGCTTCGGATCTGACTGATTTTCACGAAACTTACGTGAAACTGACGGGGCGCACATGATGAACGGATTGGATGCCATGCATACATCATGGTGGGCCCCACACAGATGGTTCTACGCTAATCTTAACTTACAGAGCTTTGTAGCGGATCCAACCTCATAGAGCTCTCGGGTCATGATATTAAAAAAAGTTTTCACTATAACTATAGTGCAAACGAGCTCTGTGGGCCCCGCCGAGATATATTCATGACATCCACTCCGCTCATCACGCATGCCATCCCTCAATTGGAAGTAGGCCCAAAACTCAGGTCAATCAGTTACTCAGGTGGGCCACACAGCAGGAACATTTGGGAGAGGGAGTACGTGCCCTCTAAAGCGTTACCAACGGTATGGCCCACCTGGGTCATTGACCATCATGATTTTCGTCCTCATGGATGATTTTCGTCCTCATGGCCAAACAGGGGATGCCAAGCATGATGGATGGAGTGGATTTCATTAAAAACACATCAAGGTAGGGCCCACACAACTCGTTTGCACCACAATTGTGGTGAAGACGTTTGCAGTTTGATCATTTTCCAGAGATACGATACTCCAACACTGCAAAAGAAAAACGGGAGCAAGGAATATACACCGAGAGTACCGTATATAGGAGGAGGAGGAGAGATTGCTGGTGGAGAAGGGAACAAGGGAGGAGGCGTAGAGGCCTTCGCTGCCGCCGTGGAGCACGAAAGCATTTCCCTTGCTCGTGAACTTCGCACGTACGTACTCGTGCACGGACGCGCGTGTGGGATTGGGAGAGACGCAAGCCACGGAGATGATGGAGAGAAGGAGGAGATGATGGACGGAATCGAGCAATGCCATTTTTATGTTTTTTTAGCGAGACACAGAGAAGGGACGACTGAGATTTATTGTGGAGAGAAAACGGGAACGGACTGCAGCACCTGTTTTATAAAACAGCTGCTTCGTAAGGCACCCTACATTTCGAGCCCGCCATTTCTTATATGTAAATCCAATCCGTCCATCAGATAAAAAGACACATTTTAACTATACATGCAAAATATTAGCCCATAAAAGATATCCAATGATCCACACCAATGGAACAATATAAAAATTCTCTTAGAATATCCAAGCTCCTATGGTTTGACCGGCTTAATATTTGGATCAGGATGATTTTTGTATTTTTATTTCAACCTGATGATGTACACGTGATGATCAGGTTTGATGAAAGATACATATCACGGTAGCCCTACAAACAAACCTGTGGTTGGTATCCTATCCTTATTTTTCCCTCAGTATGGTTTACTTGAGTTTTTAATCTAGCTGATTGTTTGGCCCAGATACTAGAGTTGAGGATTGAACCTGATGGACGGAGTGGATTTTACATATACAAGATAGTGGGTCTCAAAAGCTTGGGTGTTTTACGCAGCTGTTTTGAGTGTTTTACGGAGCTGTTTTGTAAAACAGGTGTTGGCAGAGGATTCCGCGGGGCGGATTAGGTGTTACCCGGGTAATACTTTAGCGGGTGTTTCACTGACCGTGGGGCCATCTTGATGTACGTGTTGAATATCCACTCCGTCCATAAGTTTTTAAAGATAATTCTATAAAACTAGATAAAAAATTTTAAGCAAATTGAAATCTCAAGTGGACCACACCAAAGGAAAAACTGGTCATTGAACTCCCACCAGTAAAATCTTCCTGGAAACCACTGTAATTTTTATTTTCCATACAATTTTTTTATAAGGTCAAAATGACCTAGATGAAGGGGAAACACAAATATCAGCATGAATGCATGATCCAAAACTTTTGTAGCCCCAAGAAATTTTTAATGGATATAATTAAAAATATATTGTGTGAACCACTCGAGATATTGATGTGCTTTATTTTTAATATCATAAACGAAAAAGATATTTGGAAAATTATGGACGGAGTGGATATAAATAAATACATGAATGTGGGCCCCATGGTCAGGGAAACACTCACTAACGTGTTGCCCGGGTAACACCTAGTCCGCTCTCAGGATTCGGGTCCGAACAAATGGTAGGTAGCTCGCAGGAGTACTGAAAAGTTGTAACACGAAAGGGTGGGTCCCATTCGTGGATGGAACGTGATAGAAATGCCCCACCGCCAGGTGGGCCTGGTGTGACGGATGGCCATGATGTAAGGATCACGGCGAAAAATGCAAGACTAACCATGGGGAAATAGCCCACTTGACGGACTGTGTAGGGCCCATCGTAATGCTTTAGTGCCATCCAACCCGTCCATTAGTTGAGCTTACCGATCTTAAAAGTAGATCGTTGAATACACCCTGATCCGTAACTCAGTCGGGCTACACCAAAAGGAACGGTGGCAACACTGGGATTGGGACGCCGACCATAGAAACTGCCTGATGGAATGTGGGGTCCGCCTTGTTATTCATATGCCATTCAGACCGTTAATCAGGTAGGTCCCCTAAGGTGACGCACCAGATTCACGGTTTGGATTCCTGATGCAATCACGAGTGGGCCCCACACAGCTCGAACGTATGGTAGTTACCATAGCCGTGACGGAAAGATCTCATATCTCACACGTTTTTCCACGCGCATTCCGTGTAGAGTCATAACTCATCAAGGCTATTTTGGTCATTTTGCAAGATATACGAGACTTCCGCCTGTCGTTTCCTAGGACGAGGCGCAACTAACGTGCGCCATGAAGGCGCACTGTGCCACGCAATCAGTGCCCTTAAATGCTCACGAGAACGACGCCAATGTCATGTTACAACATTTAAAGAATGGTGTTGACTAATTCTCCTCACATGTGGCACTGATTTACGGTCATCCAGACCATCCAAATTGTGGATCCTATCGATGATTCATATCTCTATAATGGTCAAGAAATCCTAACAATCCATATAATGTTCTATCAAATGGATGGCTATAGAGAAAACATTGAGTGGTCCAAATTCGAGGGGAAATTGAGATGGATGGTGTCATCGCCTGAGTCCAATTGTTAGGTTATGGCCCATCCACATTGGGGTCAGAGATCTGGATGGTCCGGATTGCCTTACAACTATTCCATGTGTACGTTTTAAGAGTAACCACCTTTATTTACATGGCTCAAAACTGACATTGAATTCTTTTGCATGGGATAATGGTATCATGCGTTCGTAGTCGCACGTGCCGTCCAAGTTGAGGGGTGAGATCAGGATTCCGCTTGATTGTTTGCTTGACTGGGCCTTAGCCCATGATCAGCGGCATGATCATCCTTGCAGTCTGATGGGCCCTTACTCAAGCCTTAAGGTCATGGGTTGGAGTTGGAGGTGTACACGAGTCCACTGGCTGACCCTAGCTCGAATTCGGCTCGGTTTTGTCTTTGATCCTGACCGGCTAGCTCAGCCCGGTTCAGTTAGCGACTCGAAGCTAATATGGAGCCTCCACAGCAATTTCTCAAACACATTGAGTGGGACTTCAATTTTTCACAGAATGTAAAACATTAGCATCAATTTACATGTATTTCATCAAACACTTAGTAGGCAACATAAAAATTAAGATACAAGGGTATTTGTTTCATATTCATACCTTCCTCGCTACCAGCCAACATTTCGTTGAGTCATTTCATCAAACACTTGCTTAGCAACATCAATATTAAAATAACCGAGTCACCGAACTACTTCGGCCCGAGTTTGATTCGAGTTGAGGTTCGATCCGAGTTGAGCTCAAGCAAGCTCGAACTTGGCTTAAAATTTTTTCGAGCTCAAAAAATTAGCTTGACTCGAACTTAGTTTCGAACTGAGTCGAATCGAGCTTTTTCAAGTCGAGTCGAGCTAACCGAGCTAACTCGGTTCGTGTACAGCTCTAGCTGGAGTAACCGTTGTGGTGTGTGTAAAAAAATAAAAATAGGTGGTGATCCACCCCTACCGACGTTGGTACAAAACAGCTATGTGGGCCCCACCATGATGTATGCTTTTTATCCACACCGTGTATCCGCCCAAAATGACGCAAATCCAAAGCTCAAGTGGACCACATCACAAGAAAATTTGGAGATTAAATGCTTATCAGTGAAAAGTTCTTAAGGGTAAAGAAATCTTTGGATCACGCCAATATTTGTTTCTTCCCTTCATCCATGTTTATGTGACTTTATGAACAGTTTGGATGGCAAATGGGTACTAAGAAGGTTTGAATGATGAGCTTCATTATCCCCACTGCTTCATGTGGTGTGGTACACTTGAGCTTCTGATCTAACTCATTTGGGCTATGTAAACACCTTACCTTGGGAAAGCAGACTATTGGCTATTTATAAGCCGACAGCCACCTAATGCCGCAAAATTTGCATTGGGATTTCTTGGAAGATTTCTGATAAATCCTGCATGAAAATTTTTCAGTAAGTGTCCATCAGCCACCACTCAATTGATGATTTTAAAGCCTATATAAACAGACACTCAAGAAGAGACAAAAACAACACAAGGAACGCTCTAAAGTTTTTACTATCATTTTTCTTGGCTTCCACTCCCTAACAATGAGGAGATTATGGCACTTAGACTTTTCTACAACAACTATGCATATGCTTAGGTTCTGCCTCATCCAACTGCAATTAGAGGTGTACATGAGTCGAGCTAGGCACAACTCGACTCGGCTTGGCCACTCGCTGACCCCAGCTTGAACTCGGCTCGGCTCGGTCCTCGAGCTTGACTGGTCAGTTCAGCTCGGTTCAATCTTTAAGTCCAGATCGAGCCAAGTTCACCTATGCAGCATTTTTACAAACACATAGACTGCACCTTCAAAATCTCATTGTATGTAAAATAGAAGCAGTTGTTTTACAGGTATTTCATCAAATACCTTCTAAGCAACATAAAAATCAAGAAAGAAAAAATGTATTTGTTTCATATGCATACCTTCCTTACCAACAGCCACACTTCGTTGGGTCATTTCATCAAACATTTGGTGAACATTGAAAGAGTTGGGTTTGAGCTGTTAGAACAATAGATGATGTTGTGTTGCCTTTAGTTTCATATATCCAATCAGGCCCATCAAACATCAATATCAAAGTAACTGAGTCATCGAACTGGTTCGCTCCAAGTCGAGTCGAGCTCGGGCAAACTTGAACTCGGTTCGAAATTTTTTCGAGCTCAAAAGATCAGCTCGACTTGGCTCAAATTCAGTTTCAAACCGAGTCGAATCGAGCTTTTCAAGTTGATTCAAGCAAGCTAACCAAGCTAACCAAGCTAACTCTGTTGGTGTACAAGCCTAACAATCTCATTCGGCAAAGCTAACCTTGTCACATTAAGAGTAGAGTCAGGATTAAGGACATTCTTTTATCCTTTTTATGATTTAAGAAAATGGTGTTTTACTTTCCTCTTATTCTTTTTTTCTCGTATCTCAATCAAGCTTAGAATACGATCTATTCACATATTTTTTTCTATAAATAATATTTTATTTTCTTTTACTGTATTTATTTTTTTATTGTCTATATTTCTTATTCTGTTTGCCTGCTTGGGGCCTTGGCTTTACAAAACAAAGTTAGGACCTTTTATTATTCATTCATTTACTTTCTATTACCTTTATTTCTTATTTGGTTTGTCTGTCCATTATCTTTTGACTTTGTGTAATAAGGTCAGGATATACTTACTTTTTCCTTTTTGCATGCTCGAGTTGTTAATTTTCTTAATACGGAATAGTAAGGGCCGAGCTGTGCATCAAATATGGAGATCGAGAATATTAATTAAACACATGACATACTTGATTGAGACGTCATTGTTGTAGATAGGATTGCTAAGGTCTTCCTCTCCTTACACCCTTTAGAGAAGATGTGATGGGGCTGTAACTTCTGTTAATGGTTGTCGATGGTGTTGGATTGGGGACCTAGCCCTATTTTATAATGCAGACTACAGAGGAGTTTGAAACCCATCAAAACTCCTCTCCCTATGGCTTTATATGAATCTGATAATCTTAGTTCCTCTAGAATATTATGTGTGCATCACAGTTGTAGCACTCAACCTCTTATACAAAATTTTGAATGCATCACAACTTAGTGGGGCCCACTGGTATACCTAGTATACCCGATCACATTATCTAACCATTGGGACAATCCATACCGTTAATCAATAAAGCCCACCTCAATGAATTCTTAAACAACCCTCTTGTTGGATATTGCAATATGACTAATATTTCTTGCAGATATATAATTTTTCTAAAAATTGCATGCCCATTAGAGTAGAAATTGCACGCAAGTACGAGCCATGGCTGAAGGGCATTCACAGGCTCAAGTCATAAAATGAACTTAAAAAATGGATGGATGGCGTGTATAAAACACATACATAATTGTGGGGCCCACATAGCTTTTCCAGTACCGGCGTGGTTCATGGAGTAGTCACTACCGAATCCGACTCCAGTTCAGGCCGACCAGAATCCTCACAACTACTGCCTGGGCATGAAAATCAGAAATTTGAATAGTCTTGGCCCGATGGCCCGGCCCAAAGCAGTTAAAATCTGGGCCAAAACCTACCCCAGGCCCGGCCTATTTACAGCCCCACCTGCCGTAGGAAGTGCGTGCAACACCCGAGCTCTATCGATCCCGCTGTGAGGTGCCTGTGAAATACGGAAACGGATTGGCTACTCCCCCTGACACCAGCCCCGGAGCTGGTGGTCGGTGCTACGTGGGCCCACCATGATGTATGTGTTTCATCCATTCCGTCCATCTATTTTTCTGGATCAATTTATGGTCGTACACAAAAAATGAGGTATATCCCAATCTCAATTTCTGGATCAATTTCTGGTTCATGGAACACATTACAGGAAACTGTGTTGAATGAACTTTGACCGTTAAAAAATTTTTGGGAGCCATAAAAGTATTGGATCAAGCTGATCTTTGTTTTCTGCCTTCATCTGGGTCTTTATGACCTAATCAACGGATTTGATGTCAAATAAACAGTACAGAGGGCCTTAGGAGGATTTAAATGATGGATATCCAATCACTATTGTTTTCCTGTGGTGTGATCCACTTGAGATTTATATCCCTCTCATTTTTTGGGATAAAGTTATAAAATGATATTTAAAAATGGATGAACTGAATGGATGAAACATATACATCATGGTGGGTCCCACAGAGCACCGACCACCAGCTCCGGGGCTGGTGTCAGGGGGAGTAGCCAATCCGTTTCACTCTCGTCCATTAATTCCACCGCATCATTTTCATCGGACATGGAGAATACATCAGATGTATCCAAAACTCCTGAGGTCACAGCAGAGGAAGAACCTCTAGAATCACATGGTGGGGCCCACCGGAGTTTTGGATCACGCCTATTTTGGGATCTCGCGTCGATCTGGTTGGCTTCACCTGACAAACGTGTTTCGTGCCATATAAACCGCACGTTGGACCCCGGAATATTTCTATGGTGGGAATCCCATCCCGAATTCTCCCTGTAATGTGGCTCACTTAAGTTCATGATCCTTTTGATAAATGATATATTGTCCTATGATAATGTTTAGAAACTGATGAACGGATCAGATTTCACAAAAACATTACTTTGGGCTTATATAACTCGGGTCGGGCACGCTCTTCCCACGGAAGGTTTGTAGGGGAGAAAATGACCACTGTAGACAAAACCTTTTACCCAGCGGTTTTTATGAAGGAAGACAAACTTAAGTTACCAAGTTAGACTAGCACGTGCGGACAGCGACTTTGAGGACGAAACTACCCCTCCTTTTTACTGCCGTTGCTTTTCCTCTCCCTTTAACAGAAAACACATGCGCTTTTTCTCGGTACAGATCCCTACGTTCCATTGCAACGAAAAACCGACGCACGGCCGTTTTACTTATCATTTCCCTTACTAAAATTCGAACTTTATCATCTCCATATTATCATTCTACATTTGGCATTTTCTATCTTGGTGAGGGTTACGTAGAATCCTTCAAAGTGGTTGCACCTCCGATCTTCAGAAAGGTACAAAATAATCCCTCATTTGAAAGCATTCGTCCTCAACTTGCATTGAGCGAGGCTATGGTTGCGGGAGGTACAGATATTAAAAAAAAAAAAAATACCTTAGTGTGGTTTATAGATTCTTTCCTTTGTATTATTGAACAACGATTAACTAGGTACCTGTGGAAATTCAGCTTGTAATTCAGCAAAGGTGCTTGGTCAAACTTAGCCATTGCACACTTTAATTTGAAGAAAGAACTCACGGAAATTGAGACGAGTGGAAGTCAACGACAATTGATCGACTACTCATCGAATTTTATGTGAAGTTCGGTGAATTTCATGTCAGGCTCTTATAATTTCATTTGTTAGGCTTAGTCAATTTTATGCGTTGATCGTTCAAATTCATGTGAAACTTGTTTAATTCCATTTTAGGGCTCACTCAATTTCATTTTAGAGTCGCTCAATTTCATGTTTGCCCAGCTCAATTTAATGCTATGCTAGCTCAATTCAATGTTTGCCCAACTCAATTTCATGGTAGGCTCGCTCAATTCAATGTTTGCCCAACTCAATTTCATGCTAGGCTCGCTCAATTCAATGTTCGCCTAACTCAATTTCATGGTAGAATTGCTCAAGTTAATGTTTGCCAACTCGATCTCATGCTAGGCTCGCTCAATTTAATGTTTGTATTGATAAATTTCATGTTTGCCTCAATGAATTTCATTCTTGTCTCACTGAATTTCATGTCTGTGTTGCTCAATTTCTAGTTTGCCATGCTCAATTTTCAGTTTGCCACGCTCAATTTTCAGTTTGCCATGCTCAATTTCAGCTTTCCTCGATCAAATGTTAGTTTGCCTCGCTCAATATTTACTTTACCTTGCTCAATTTTCCCTCTTCCCTTGCTGAATTTCTTGTTTGCCTCGCTCAATATATACTTTACCTTGCTCAATTTTCCCTCTTCCCTTGCTGAATTTCTTGTTTGCCTTGTTCAAAATCTAGGTTGCGTCGCTAAATTTCCAGGCTTCCCTTGCTCAATTATTTATTTTATGTCACTCAAATTCGAACTTCCCTCGAGCGATTTCATTTTTCCCTCGTTCAATTTGTAGTTTGCCTTGCCCAATTTCTAGCCTGTCTCGCTGAACTTTCGCTTTTCCTTCATTGAATATCTAGTTTTCCTCGTTCAATTTATAGGCTGCCTCATTGAATTTCTAGTTTGCCTCGTTCAATTTATAGGTTGCGTCGCTGAATTTTCATGTTTGCCTTAATCATTTCCATGTTTGCCGCGCTTAATTCTAGTTGAGGTTTATTCCATTTTATCCGAACCTCGCTCAAATTTATCAAGTGCTTGATATTTAGTATTAATGTATATGATGTAATGCTTAAATTCTTATTACTCTAATTCTAATTAACCATGTGTAGAGAATTTAGCCTTCTATCCCCTTATGGTACATTTGTAATTGCTTAAATATAGGTATATTTCTAGTAGATATGACATGAACCGTCAAATTGCATTTTATTTTGTCTTATACACCATACAATTTGGAATATTTGTTGAATATGGAATGAACTTTTAAATATTCCAAATTGCTTAACCATACTTGAGATTGATATGACACATTTGTGGGCTGTCATTTGAGCTTAGAGGAATTATAAGAATCTATCTTAAATTCATGTGTTGATGTTTAATATAATGATTTGATAATATGTACAATTTAAAGAGCAATCTGGACAAAATTTAAGGGATGTACGTGGGTACCATGATGCCATGATGTATAACATCCACCCATGACATATGAGCTTTACCGGGTGCTCAATGTAAGCCACATGCTGCTCCAGTTACTAGAATAGCTAATTGAACCTATATAGAATTCCCTCAGAAGAAGTAAAATTGCGAACCTAGGGACGTAAAAGTTTAGAACCTTAGGAAATTTCAGATTTAGTTGTTTGAACGTAGAAATGAAACTTAGGTTCCCTTAAAATCATTAGAATAGCCATTCAAACTTGGTTGGAATCACTTTGGAATTATGACATTTGAGAAGATAGAGACTCAATATTTTAAGTTCTATAGAAATTGATTGCATAACCATGAAACCTAGGAACAAAACGTAGGTCCCCATTAAAAACTTTTAGAATGATTGTTTGAACTTAGAACTAAACTTAGGAATTATGGGAGAACAAACAATCTGTTATGATGTATATTAGACTAAACAAGAATGTTCCTTGAACTTGACCTTCATTGAACTTTTTAGTAACTTAGGATTTGAATTTTACCATAATTTTCCTTAGTTGAAATTACATTGCGAAGGCACTCAATAGACAGTAGGTGAAATGAGTTTAGGCATTGTAAGCAGTTCCTTACCCATTACATTGTACATTAGATCCAATTTAAGCACTCCCTACACTTAAAACCCGCACTAGGAGTTAACAATGAAAATTCAATAAGAAATCTCATAAGTTAGAGATGATATTTCTCATAACTTTTAGCAATTAGCACTAACTAGAAGCAAATGTATAAAGGTTTGAGGAAAAAATTCCAGCACTAAATGGAGCATATTGAGAATAGGATTTTGTATTTCGAATCCTCAAATACATCTCGTTGATCAGAAACAACATCTCTCGTGTGCTTTAACAATTAGAAATAATTAATAGTGAAATTTTAGGTGAAATTTCAACCCTAGACTCTGGTTGTTGAGACTATCTTTGAAAATACATGTAAGTTTAACATATTTTGAACCCAAATCCTCATGTAGAAATGTTAAGTTTGTATATTTTTTTGAAAGTGTACTAGGTCATCATAGAATTGTCCCTTATTAAAATAGAAGACTATATGGATATCCCATGATAGATAGCATCACTGAATTTAACAAGCACCACATGAAATCATTCTTATCTCTGAATTTGTAATCCATATAAGCTCTTCTTGTTTATTTAAAAAAAATTAACGCATTGTTTACATTTTATTTCCTTAAGCTATGTATCATCGTCATCTATTATGGAACGTGAGTACTCGCTCCTCTATTATTTAATCGAGTTTTGTCATATGGCAAGCTTCCATTGCTTAATGATTCACTAATATAATGTCATTGTATCGGTTTTCAGATAATGTCTACTACGAGAATCATCTGTTGTTATGGCGGGAAGATTGAATATGAGAACAAGCGATACTCGTACACTGGTGGGGATTCGAAAACTTTTTCACTACGTGTCGAGACTACGTACGAGGAGCTTCTATATAGAATTTACAGGATTATTAAGAGTCAACCAACAGATTGTGATATTAGGATGAAAGTAATGTATCCTTGCACAAATGAATCAATCCCTCCAACTGTAATCGCAGACGACGATGACGTGCGAGAGTTCCTGGCAACACAGTTGGAGCATTCGGATAAATTCATTCCCTTAGTCATCGAGACAACGCAACACATTAATTGGAAAACACACATAGATAGCTTGCCTGAGGAACATGGCGTGGAATTTGAATACAGGGCATCTCCATTACAAGTGGTAGTGAGCAATGATCAACTGCCCGAGCCGCCTCAAACATCAAACTTTGTGAGTAGCCAAGTCAGCTGGGCATGTGACCTTAACCTCACTTATGAGTATATGGCACCGCCTTTAGCAACAACAGCAGATCTGCCATCATCATCCACCACCCGAGCTGTACGTGTAAGCGACACTCCGCTTTCAGACCTTGCTAAAAGTGGAAACTTCATCACTCGTCAAGTTCCCGTGCCATTTGATGATGCTGCATTCACCAATGCAGCACTGCTAGAATATACAGATTCGTTGGGTGAATCGATCGATATAGCTGTTGGACAAACATTTAAGGACAAGAGTCGATGCCAGTATGTTCTAAGCCAATTTGCAATTCGTAATAAATTCCAGTATAAGGTACTGTACTCAAATTCCAGCAGATTTAGCGTGGTGTGCTTAGAAGATAAATGCAACTGGAGGGTTGACGCAAGTCGGTTGAATGATACCGGAATATTCAAGATACGAAATTATATGTCAGAACACACGTGCGGCATGTCGTGGATGAAGAGTGATCACCGGCAAGCAAGCAGTAAGTTAGCATGTGATCTGGTTGTTAGCCGCATTGAGCAACGGTTAGGTTTAAGGCCACGTGATATTATCTTCGCTGTGCAAGAGAAATATAATATTCTTATCAGTTATAGGAAGGCATGGAAAGCTAAGGAGCTTGCAATTAAACAGGTGATGGGGTCTTACGAAGACTCTTACAATCAACTCCCCCTGTATTTGCATGAGTTGAGGATGGTCAACCCAGGGACGGTGACTGCTGTGCTCGTTAACCAAGAGACTTGGAGGTTTGAGAGGTGTTTTGTAGCGCTCGGACAATGCGTTCAAAGTTTCAGAAGTCTATGCGGAGGGTATTAGCCATTGATGGGACACACTTAAAGGGTAAATACAAGGGTGTTCTATTCATCGCCACGGCCTTAGATGGGGACAATCATATATTTCCAATTGCGTTTGGCATCGGGGAATCGGAGAACAGCATGAGTTGGAATTGGTTCCTTACCTACCTCAACGATGCGTTAGGGTATCTGGAGGGTCTTGTGATTATTTCCGATCGACATAAAGGTTTAATGAAAGAGGTTCCCCAAGTATTCCCACATGCAATTCATGGGTATTGTGCGTACCATATTTATAGAAACTTGGTGGACACCTTTAAAGACAAGTCGTTGGAGATATACTACTGGTGGGCAGTTAAGACTTGCAGGAGGGCTGAATTTGAAAAATTAATGCATGATATTGAAATGGCCAACCCCCAAGTACATGCATGGCTGACAGAAATCGGCTACGAAAGATGGGCATCGTCTCACTTTACAGGTAAAAGATTCAACTTGGTCACCACAAATATATCTGAGTGTGTTAACGCCCTCTTCAAAGAAGCGCGGGAATACCCTGTTACCAAATTGATAGAGGCTGTAAGATGTAAGATACAAGAATTATTTTACAAGAGAAGAGAATCTGCAGCCTTATTTGTCGGTCAATTGACACCATGGGCGGAGCAACAGTTGAAGGATCTTATACAAAAGGCGCGAGATGTTCGCTGTCATCCGATTTCTCGAGATGAGTACTACGTCGTGGAAAATTATAATGATACAGTCAAGCTCAGCTCGCTTTCATGTACATGTCGTGAGTTTGACATGAAGGGATACCCTTGTTTGCATGCCCTGTCCTCATGTATAAATTACAATCTTCCTCATTACTCGTACTGCTCCCCATTCTACACAGTGCAAAATCACTTGAGCACATATAACGAATCGGTGTACCCAGTACGTGATATGAACGAATGGGAGATTACCGATGGCTTCAAGGAGTACTGTGTGAAAATTAAACCCCCGGGACAGAAGAGGCCATCTGGAAGACCAAAAAAGTTAAGAATTCCCTCACGTGGAGAAGAATCAAAAACATTAAAGTGCGGTCGATGCAATCAATCCGGACATAATCGTCGGACGTGCAAGTTTCCCATACCTGATGTGTAGCATACTTTGTAATTTATTTAGTGTTTTGTATGATATATGTTGTAATATATTTTCTCTCATGCAATAATGTTTTGGTTGTCTTGCTCAATTTCTAAGTAACCTCGCTCATTTTCAGTTTGTCATACTAAATTTCTTATGTTGCCTCACTTAATTTCTTATGTTGTAATATATTGGCACTGATATGATAGGCTGAGTA
Source organism: Magnolia sinica (assembly GCF_029962835.1). Lineage (NCBI taxonomy): Eukaryota > Viridiplantae > Streptophyta > Magnoliopsida > Magnoliales > Magnoliaceae > Magnolia > Magnolia sinica. The sequence continues at coordinate 20,894 of NW_026682806.1, read as the reverse complement.
TTTGACACAAGCATAAGGAGCCCTGTTCAAATCTATTGTGTAAAACGAAGTTGCCAGGAGCACCGGAGCATTAAACTAAGGCTGGACAATTACACGATGATACAAAGATGACAATGGAACAAAGGAAATTAAGAGGAATGTCAGAAAACAAAAAAATTGAGCGGAAAAGAAAAGAAACACAAAAGAAAAGGTACATTTGGTTAAGAAAGTCAAGTGAAGCCAACATATGTGAGAAAATGGCAAAAGAACATTTCAATCAACCACATGACAGTACCGAGGAAAAGTTACAAAAGATTAAGGCATGATAATTTGAGATATAAATGACCCGTAAAGCAGCTGCTTTCTTTGGTAGAATCTACACCTATATAAGAAAAAATAAAAGTGTAACAAGAAAAAGGATGAATTGGTGGATATGGGAAGCATACCAGGACAATCACATTACTGCACTGCCTGTTACCCATTGACTACAACTCAGCACCGCAACCTAGTTGCTGTTAGTACCTCACTGGTTTCAAATGGCTGATTTGAATTTAGAAGTATACCCAGGGCAATTTGATAGTGAGCAAGTTGCAACTTCCACAATTTCCAGTTTGGCTCGCTCAATTACCAGTTTGTTCCACTCAATTTCTAAATTGGCCCACTGAAATTCATTCAATGTCCCACTCAATTTCCAGTTTATCCCACTCAATTTCCAGTTTGGCCAGCTTAATTTCAAGTTTGGTCCGCTAAATTTCCAATTTGGCCCGCTGAAATTCTAGTTTGTCCCGCTCATTTTCACGTTTGCCCGCTTAATTTCCAATTTGGCCCGCTCAATTTTGGCCCCCTCAATTTCCAGTTTGGCTTGCTCAATTTTCAGATTGGCCCACTCAATTTCCAATCATTTTCCAGTTTGTCCGGCTCATTTTCCAGTTTAGCCCGCTCAATTTCCAATTTGGCCCACTAAATTTCCAGTTTGTCCCGCTCAAATGAATATTCCAAGGACTACTAGTCGAGCACTAAAATAAATCCCCAACTAAAAGGAGTAATATGCATATGAAAGAATCTACTTCTTACAAGGGAAAATAAACCATGCATACATAAAGAAAACATAGCAACTTCAAGTTTCCCAATCAGTTATGGTAACAGACCCACTGGCTTGTCTTCCAATAAGACCTGTCTCAACCATTATCTGCAATAATGAATAGGCTTCGCGTTTACATGCTTGGAATGCTCATCTGATAGTGATATGGACCAGCAGTAACGATTGAGGAATTTTAGGAATTATATACTTTCATGATTTTTCAGCCAAAAAAAACATAAGATAAGCTTACCAGAAATAGATTAAGGTTTCCAGAAAGTCAATCAAGTTTCATGGCAATTGCCACAAGATATCTAGCTCTAGACTCTTTTGATTAGTGTTTTTTGCAATTTTCAGATATCTTGAGGAAATAAAACTAACTTTTCATAGGAATCCATGATAAAGAGATTGAGCACCCCACTTTCAGATATCATGAGGAAATAAAACCAACTTTACTTAGGTGTATTTTATGTAAATTACATATCTTGTTTGATAAATAGAGTAGGGTTGGACATCTAACCCCACTAGTCTCTCCTTTCCTTCAAAGCTTTTCTACTTACACAGAAAATAGGAGCTTTTAATGAACATCCAATCCCACTCAATTTCCAGTTTGGCCCACTCATTTCCTCGTTTGCCCCGCTCAATATCCAGTTTGAACCGCTCGTTTCCCAGTTTGGCCCGCTCAATATCCAGTCTGTCCCACTCAATTTCCAATTTGGCCCGCTCATTTTCTTGTTTGGCCCGCTCATTTTTCAGTTTGTCCTGCTCAATTTTCAGTTTGGCCTGCTCATTTTCGAGTTTATCCTGCTTAATTTCCAATCAGGCCAGCTCAATTTCAAGTTTGCTCAATTCCCGGTCAATTCGCTTCACTTCACGGTCATTTCTATGCATTTCACGGTCATTCCCGGCGATTCCGTGTTGATTCACGATCATTTCCATGCATTTCATGGTGAATTCCCTTCACCTCATGGTCATTTCCACGCATTTCACGGTCAATTCGCTCCACTTCACAGTCATTTCCATGCATTTCACGATCAATTCGCTCCACTTCATAGTCATTTCCATGCATTTCACGTTCAATCCCGTCGATTCCGTGTTGATTCACGGCCATTTCAATGCATTTCACGGTCATTTCCCTTCACTTCACGGTCATTTCCATGCATTTCACGGTCAATTCCCTTCACTTCACCATCATTTCCATGCATTTTTTTCTAAACAAACAAACTGAAGTATAGGACTACTCCATTACAAGTTGTATTTTCTATCAAGCAATTTATTTGGGAGAGGGAAATCCAGCATATCTTGTTAGCTTGAGGGGAGGCATTGGAATTTTCTTTGCCTTCAACACAGATGATCTGCACTCAATTATAATTAGTTTATAAGAAACTTATATATTAATCGAGTTTGTGTTGGGTCAGGCAACCCAAGACCTCAATCCGAGCTCAACCCAAGTTTTATCAGGTTGGTGTTTGTATGGCCCAACCCCAAGACCAAACTCGATACATCCTGCCCAAGCCCAACCCAATGTTAGGTAGGCCACAGGTTGGTCGGGTTGAGCCCGCCCAACTTCTAGCCCTATAATCATATACGGTATGTTAAGTAACTAATTTTGGTTTAGAAGATATTCTTGTTATATGAATAAAGAAAGAAATTTTTTAAAAAAAAGTGATAATTTGTTTTTTTTTTTTTGCATATGCTTATATATACATATTTATATAAATGTTATCTCAGCATCCTCTACCAAAACCCCAATCAGCTCAAGGCAGCAAGGATTATGTACAATAGCTAAGATCTGCACATCTTTCTATTGGTCAGAAAGGAATGAAGACTAATCGAGCAAAAACAATGTATTTTACTATTAGAATATCATTAAGAAGACAACATGTTGCTTTGCTGCATATAACATTTGAGGAAAGAGCTCTTAAGCTACAGTATCTTTTATGATCATTCATTTCCCTTAGGCATCAATACTCATAGACTGCAGTTAGGACTTAAGAGTCCTACCTTGACTAATGAGAAGCCTTTCTGACATCACAGTGGTCTGACATCCATTTAGTGTGATTTTCAGCTTTAGTCCATTCAGAATGGAGGTCATGATTTGGACTGGTCTAAATTGGCTTACACGTATGCCAAATATATCGATGGGTAAATGGTGATGGCATTATGCACACCCATGGTTCTGAATGTCAGTATCAGTTGGTGTATCGGGCCAGCGAAAAAATGAATAAATTAGAGAGAGAGAGAGAGAGAGAGAGAGAGAGAGAGAGAGTTTGTCTTTATGAGAAAACAATACTTGTAAATTAAAGAAAGAAATTTTCTTTTTATGAGAAAACACCACGAAGAATTAGAAGGCAGCACTGAAGATCCCTTTTTTCCTGTTGAGGTAAAAGGTAAGCTGATTTCATTTTTGTATGAAACTTCCAATTTCTCCATTTTTGCTGCTAGGAACAATCTCTGACATTTCCTTGTAGGAATCAGAACTAACGAGCATTTTGATCTAATTAAATAGAACAGAGAACATACTATAATTGGAGCAGCACCACATCGCCACTTGTTCACGGGATTTTTCAGGTTGGTCACAGTTGCCATGTATCCATTCAAACCGGCAGCTAGAATGTGATAGCAGATGTGCCCAAGAACCTGCACAGATTTGATTCTTAATCATGCACAGATCATCAACATAACTCGAAAAGGAAAGAAAGCTGTTGTTTTTTAGAACATACATAGGCATATTCACAGTCAAACTTCAATGGTAAAGAACCCCGGGCCTGATAGCCAAAGAAGTGGCAGATAGCATTGAATTTCTTTCCTTTGTAAGTTCCTTCTTTCTGAACAGATCCACTAATATGTCAGTCTACCAGAATATTAGGGATAAAGATAATGAACCTACAGCATTGAAGTTTACCAATCTCTTGTTCATCTCATTCTCTACCAACTGCGCTAGGAGTATCGAGTCTCAATCTGAACAAAAATTTCAAAGCACAAAATCATGGCACCGTGTAACAAGGACTTGAAATAAGCAAGTTAACCATGTCAATAGACTCAGCATCTATGATTTTCTTTTTCTTTTTTGTTCCCAAATAATTTCATTGTTTTTTCTTGGTTTTCTAGCTTTGCTATCTCTGCTTTAATGTATTACCAATTCTCCATTAATAAGATGGATAGATAAAGCCTGCATCTATGATGGCGTCATCACCTACTACTCGAGTCTCCTCTCAGAAGAGAAGTGGATGCAGCCGAGCCCAGACAAGCAAATGTTCGACAGGATCTTGGAGGTGGAAGCTGAGGCCCTTAGCATGTCAGGCCCCATTGTCGGACAGCCTGGATAGAATACATACCTCAGGTGGGTCCCACTCGACGACTTGTAATGGAGTAGTCCAATACTTTAGTTTGTTTTTTTAGAAAAAAATGACCCTGAAATGATGGTGAAGTGAAGGGAATTGACCGTGAAATGAAATGGAATCACTGGAATTGACCGTGAAATACATGGAAATGACCGTGAAATTTTGTGGAAATGACCGTGAAGTGCATGGAAATGATCAGTGACCACACTAGCTTCCCTCGAAACGTGATAAAAATATCAGCACGGACCTGATACCAACTTTTTTAGTTTTGCTGACAATGAAATTTGATCTGCATTTTCTACATCTCTTTCCACTTTAACCAGCCTAGAAAATAAATGAGACTCACCTGCCTTGTTGGAGTCTCACCGGTCTGAAACACCATATTGTTTCTCCCTAGTCACTTCTCATAACACCAACTAAATTTTTTTGTTCCGTGTTGTCGCTGTTCAAGCTCTTTCCATACAGATGCCAAAGTGACACAAAACTCATTTTCACTAATTTTAACCAACTGATAAAAAATTCTTGATAATGTCTCTCACTCACTTCTAATGATACTCTATTTTCAAAGAATTTCTTATTCCTTTCCTTCTAGATCCACTAGATTATGTCAAATGAAAGCATCCTCAAAATTCGCCCTACTTGATTAAACAACAATTTCAATCACCCACCTACGACCAAGGCCACTTTTCTGGAGAACCCAACAAATTAAAAAGCGTTTGAAGAAGTTCTATATCCCTAGGCATTCTACAAACAAGATATAGGTGATAGAATGATTTTTCTATTTCTCTACACAAGTGGCACATTTCTTGCTTGCTGAGGTCATATCATCTTTACTGAAATCTCATACTCTGGAAGATCCTAGCCTTTTTTTGCGGTTGTGGCCTGAAAATATCTTTGGAGGCTTCCTGTCTCTTCATGGCACCCAACAATGTAATAATGACATTAAGTAAACATGACAATTAGAAAACACTAGTTTGATGAGAGTAATTCAGCCTCTAGACAAATTGAATGTTTTTTTTTTAAAGACAAATTCAATACCAAATTGGCCCGCTCATTTTCTAGTTTGTCCCACTCATTTTCCAGTTTGTCCCGCTCATTTTCCAATTAGGCCAGTTTGGCCCGCTTAATTTTCAGTTTGGCTCGCTCAATTTCTAGTTTGGCCCGCTCATTTTCCAGCTTGTCCCGCTCATTTTCTGGTTTGTCCCGCTCATTTTCCAGTTAGGCCAGTTTGGCCCGCTTAATTTCCACTTTGGCCCGCTCATTTTCTAGTTTGGCCCGCTCATTTTCCAGTTTTGCCCGCTCATTTTCCTATTTGGTCCACTCAACCAGCTTAATTTCCAGTTTGGTTCGCTCAATTTCTAGTTTGGCCCGCTCATTTTCCAGTTTGTCCTGCTTAATTTCCAGTTTGGCCTGCTCAATTCCCGCTAAATTCGCTTCACTTCACAGTCATTCCCGGCAATTCCGTGTTGATTCACGATCATTTCCAGTTTGTCCCGCTCATTTTCCAGTTTGTCCCGCTCATTTTCTAGTTTGGCCCGCTCATTTTCAAGTTAGGCCAGTTTGGCCCGCTTAATGTTTAGTTCGCTCATTTTCTAGTTTGGCCCGCTCATGATATCTAATGATTAATCAGTCTGATTTGGCGGAAATAATCATTATAGTTCAAGAAATTTTTTGCAACCAAAGACACCCTAACTAAAATGAGATGAACTTTTTTTTTGCCAAAAGAAAAAAAGAGAGAGAGCTTGTTTTCCCAAACTACTGCCATTTATTACTATCGTTTTGCAGTTGAAAATCTCAGCATTTTTTATGGTGGTTAGGCTTGATGATGACATGCAACGATGCTCTCGAGTTGCACCAAAAGAACCAGGTCCAGTTACAACAGTAACAAGATCAATCCCCTAAGAATCTCAACCAATTGACAGACTTGACTGAAGGGGTAAATTACAGCACACGTGTGAGGATCCATTCCATGTACCAGGTGGATCCCAGATGAACATGGGCAGGATTCCTTTTTTCTTCCTCTGTTTTTCTTTTTTTTTTAAAAAAATGCAATAATATCATGAAGATCAATGAAACAAAAACAAGATGGATCAACTGACCATTTTTTCTGGCAGCACGAAAGAGAAGCTCTGCGATAAGGTACTGTGCAGGGTCACCTTCAGGGACGTTTTCAATAAACCATGCGACATGGTCCCATACTTCTTCATTGCTGAAGTACTGGTAAAGCCCATCAGAAGAAAGGACTAAAAAGTGGTCATTCGAGCATGGACGGTGATGGAGAACAGAAGGAATACAAATGACGTATGGAGCAGTCCCAATGTACTCAATCTGAAACATCTCCAACAAAGCTTCATTGCATTTCGGTTGCATCCAAGAAATGAAACATAACCACAGATAAATCAGTTTCACAGAAAAGATGGAAGATCTCCAAGAAATATAATCAAACCAGTTGCCTTCTGACTTATGCTGAAACAAAGAACCAGTTCAGAAATGAGAAGCTTTACTTGCAGCTGCTCTTCTATTTTAATTTATTTGTTAATTTTTCTCAGTTGGTTGATTCAACTCCGACGGCCCAAAAACAAACAACTGGGAAGAGGAATGATCATCACCATCAGCCAATGCATGTCACATCATATATAAATTTTGGAATTTGGAAATGCTGCCCACCAACCTCTTGTATGCCACAACACGAGATAACACCTCCAGGGAAGCTGTGTATCTGAATTCTCTTATTGCATCTTAGATTGAAAAGATGCACTTCCAACTCAAGCAGCAGGCTGCTATGTGCAATTTCTCCTCATGCACATAAACTCACATTAGACTATTAGAGAGAGAGAGAGAGAGAGAGAGAGAGAGAGAGAGAGAATTCGAAAAGGGACAAACTTTTAGACTTTTAGTAGATGCATTTTAGACGGAGAGGGCATTTCCATCTTTTGTGCATCTTTCTTTCCTCTTACAAATGACCACAATATCAGAAGCCCTCAAGCAACGTTATGGATTTTATATCAGAATTCTATGATAGAGGTCACCTCTCTAAGGAACTTGGAGCCACCTTCATTGCCCTTGTCCCCAAAATTGAGCCTATAATTCTAATTGGGAGCCCTTCTAAAATCCTCACCAGAGTTCTTTCCCTAAGAATTAGAGGTGTCTTATAAACGGTGATATCAGAAAATCAAGGTTCTGTCATAGCAAGTAGATGGATCCTCAACCCTGCCCTAATGGCCCATGAATGTATCAACTCCAGACATAGAGAAGGGAAGAATGGATTAGTCTACAAGCTAGATATTAAAAAGACTTACGATCATGTTAACAGGAACTTTTTAGACTATACGCTAGAAAGACTTGGTTTTGGTCTCAAGTGGAGAGGTTGGATTCAATCTTGTATTCAATCCCCATATTTCTCAATTCTGATTAATGGCTCACCTTTTGTTTTTTTCAAGGCCTCTCGCAGTATTGGACAAGGTGACCCAATACATTGTTACCGGATAGGCTTTTGATAGGATGCTTCATAAAGCAAAGGGAAATGATTTAATCCGAGGTTTTAACGTTGCAGAGGCAGGGGTGCAATGTGCAAGTTAGCCATCTTTAGCATGCGAACGACACAATCCTCTTTTGTGATGCAAACCTTACTTCGATTGATAATCTCCAAAAAATCACATTATCCATCGAAGCGGTTTCGAATCTAAATGTTAATGCCTCCAAAAGCGAATTATTGGGGATTCATGTGCCTCATGATGTCCTAATCCAAATGGCAAATGTCTTCATGTGCAAAACAGGATCCTTCCCGTTATCATATCTTGGCTTGCCTCTTTGCATAGGTAAGCTAGTGAAGCATCTATGGGACAAGGTTATCGAGAGAATTGAAAGAAACTTATCAAGTTGGAAGCATTGTTATCTTCCTTAGGAGGGTGGTTAACTCTTATCAAAACTACTTTCTCCAACATGCCAATCTATTTCCTTCACTTCACCCTCATTTCACGATCATTTCCCTTCACTAATTTTGGTTTAGAATGTATTCTTGCTATATGAATAAAGAAAGCAATGAGACAAAGTATAACCGTGAATTTTTTTTAATATGCTTATATATATACACATATTTATATAAAATATGTGTTAGAGAAAAATTGTAGGTAGAATAAAATTTTACATGTCAAAACAGAAATACGACTATAGCTACGGTTATAATCCGTAGCCATATATTCGGCGATCAATCGCGAATCTTGCGATTCCGCCCCAACTCGCTGTCCCATTCGGGGATCAATCCCGGATCCAGCGATTCCGCCCCCGATCTATGGCTACGGATTACAACCGTAGCTATATCTGTATTCCTTTTTTAAAAAAAAAAAAGAAAAGAAAACATGGAATCAATCATCTTTGCCTTAACCTTTCCCTCACTATTTTGATGCATTTTTCTAAGTACATATTTATCTTTATGCTTTAATGCTAGCATTATTAAACCTGAGATCTGCATCCGTGAATTTCTTGGTTTCCATGCAGAGAGACCTCACAGAGTACCCTTCTCTTGAGGTTATAAAATTCAAACATAGAGTAATTTATACTAGACTTTCAACATTTAGGTTAGAGATAAACAATCTGAGTTCGTGTGGACATTTTCCATTAATGAATGTGAGGTTGAGTTCATGACCTACACATGCTGTCTACCTCCTCTCGTTGAGAGTTAAGAATGAATACTTCTTTTATTTGGAAGAGTACATACTAGTAGGCATACTAGTCATGATGCAATGTACACTGAAATGAGAAAAAGGTATAGTAAAAATGTTGATAAAGCAGGCCAAAAACATCACCATTCAGTAACAAATGCACATCCACCCATGCCCTGAAATGACAGAGATTGGTTCTTCAAGAAAGAGGACACTTGGATTTGCAGCAAGCTCAACGGCAATGGTGATCTTCTTTGCTATCTCGAAGGTTTTCCAGTGGCATCACGGATGGACCCAAAAAGCTGGTTAGCATAAACCTTCAAGCCGAGTTGGTTGAGGACTAGCTCGACATGGATGTGCCGGCTCATGAAGCTGATTGTTCGGTCAAGCCGGAGGCCAGCACTGAAAAGGAGGGACTCGCTCACAGAAAGGTAAGGCTGGTGGGCGTCTAGCTTCTCAACATAGCCAACAACTCTAGAAAAGGCATAAGACAGGTTGTAGCCATTGGCTTGGACCTCGCCATTAAGGCTGCCATCTGGAGGGACTCTGCCAGAGAGGCATTTGAGGAGAGTGGTCTTACTTGCTTTGGAGCCACCTAATAAGGCTAGCATGGTTCCAGGTTTAGCATAGCCAGTCACACTGTTGAAAACTTGAACTCTTTCTTTCAGTCTGGCATCATACCTGTGGCAAAGGTTAAAATAGATTTAGGAGATGAAGAGATTCATGCTATTGATGCAAGAAGATATTCATGTATGTGCAGATTCAGGGGAATTTTGTGGCAGTGAGATTATGAGCATCTTATCGAATGATAGTTGGAAAGATCTCAGCATACCTAGTGAATGAAATATCCAGGAACAAGATTGTCACTGGCACAACTTGCAGGCCTAGCCGGCCCCACTCCATACTAATAATAATAACAACAACAACAACAGGAGGAAAAAAAAAGAGTTAAATGGCTGCAATGGATAATTTAAAAAAAATAAAGCTATCTCTGATCAGATACATATGTCTAAAGCTGTTTTACATAGTAATCTCTGATCATTGACTGTGGCAGTGACCTATCATTTCTTTTCTAGATCTTATTTTCATGCTCACTAAATTTGCAGGGGAACCTATCTGTTGCTAGAACCCGAACGACCCACCAGATCTCAGTATACGATGGAGTTGGAAGATATGGCTCAGATCACCACATCCATACTGGTACCTGTAATATCCTCCTTCCATGTTATAATCTGTTGCTTTACTTGTATCTCTAATGTTCTTTGGCTAGAATGAGATGTACAATTGACTTCAAGCGGCAAAAAGAGTATGTGCTCTAAACCTAGCTTTGCTAAATGAAATATGAGGTTATGTTGCCAGCCATTCCTCTCTTTGAGATTTTCCCTGTTACATGGAAATTCTATGTTATTTCTTCTCGTATACTATGCGTCTGTTAGCATGCATTTGGGCACCCAAACTGCAATAGACTTAATGTGAGGAATTACAGTTCAGGTTTTGTTTGTCATTATGAATTAAGATGATGTTAACCCCTAGGTGTCTTTCCGCCAATAATGAAGTGAATTTATTTCGATTCTGTTCGTAACTGAGCATCCAAATGCTCCCTCATGATCCATACATTTGGTTTGCACAAACAGATCGACTGTGACTTCAGACACAACAATCACATGCAATCCTACATGCCGACATGTCAGTATGATGGTTGATATTTATGAGTGATTTTATTCTAATTATAAGTTCATACCAGTACTTTGAGAGCGTGTGTGGGTGCATGATTGAATCGAACTGCAATAGTAGTCTAATAAGGTGCTAATGGTCAAATTGCAATTACCTTCCTGGCGTTGATACCAAGGACCAGTCTCTAAACTACAGCGATGCTGTGTACCTGCAATTTGAGGGATACTTTCATCATGAATGCTACAGCAAATATTCACTAACACACTAAAATCATATATATATTTTTGGATAGAACTGAATATTTTCAATTCAATTCCGTTGTGCATCCAAACACACTGAAATCATATATGTACTACAATAACTAATTACGCCCCAAAAAAAAAAAAAAAAAGAGCAAAGGTTAGTGCTGAATCAAACTGATTCAGTCTATGAGATTCTTCTCCTCCTCATATATATCAGCCTGAACAAAGAAAACAAGCCCATACGATTGGATTGACATGATGAATGGACCAAATTTCTGCGAGATATAGCCAAAACATTTCTCCTCTTCAATGAAAGAATTTACGAACTTAACAGGTGAATGGAAGTGTTGCAGCCGCTTTTCAAGCAATGGCCCACTAGATGAGCGGTTTGCATGTGGTTGAAATAATGCAGTGTTCAATGGAAAGCAAAATTTATCTAGGAGTACTATCATCCCACAACATTACTAACATGAAGAAAAGGAGATTTCATTTTCATTGCATAATGGGAAACTAAACTTAGACAATACATATCGTGAACTCCCCATAGGGAGAAGATGACACCATGCTAGGGATGGGGCCACAAAAAGGGGCGGCATGAGGGCCTACTGCTCCTCAGAGTCAGGCGAAAGAGGGGGTGCTCCCTCTTTCTGTACACAATATAGGACCGCTTTTAGCACGCGGTAAAGCTTCTTGCCCAGCTTCTCTTGTCTCTCAATCCTTGCATCAAGCGATTGGCAGAGCTCTCGTATTTCCTGTAAGGCCAGAGGTGTCTCATTTGCCCTTTCCTTTTCGGATTCCTCTTCCCCATCACTTTCTTCTTCTTCTTCATCGCTCTCCTCTTCTTCTTCCTCTTCGATCTCATCCACATTTTTTCCAAGCCTCGACATCTTGAGTTTCGGGCTAATGTTCATATGGTTGATCGTAGTTTCGTCGATGAATTTCACGGGCTCGGGGTCCCCATTGGATCCCTTGATCCCGTACTTGCGGGCGAGCTTACAGATTAAGCGACCAAATGGAAGTGCTGCATTTCCCCGAGTCGATGTCGCTGCCTTTACGATATTGGTAAGCACAATGGTGGGGAGACAAACTTGTGCTCCCTGGCCCACTTGGTAGAGGAGCTCGACCATGAAACGGGTGCACTCATTCCGGTTGCTAGTCCTTGGATACAAGTTGTACGTACAAATGTGGTGGAGCAGTCGATACGGGAAGAGCAGCTTGGAAGCAGCCACGCTGCTACCACGCTTCCAATCGACCAGCTTCCCACACAGGTGCATAACTCGCTCATCCCTATCCTGTTTCTTCTTCATATTTTTCACATTAATATGCACCTTCCCTACAGGGGCGCCGATGAGCTTGGAGATGACTTGTATGTCAACGCGGACCGTCTGCCCGCCAAAAGGGATGTCGAACCCTAACGGGTTAAAACTTGCCCTACGAATTACAGAGTAGAAGGACCTTACCAAGCCCGTATCAGAGCGATAATTACCCTCAAACATGTGTGCCCAATCGTTGTGCAAGAGACGGTTGAGCAACTCGAACTCGCCAAAGAACTTGCCATCGACGGAGACCTCAAACACGACTTTTCGATTTTGAAATTTCCCTAGGTTCACCTTGGGGTGCGCGGTAGGAGCCATCTTTTCAACACGGTCGTGATCCCTCTTCGAGCGCCTCTCACGGCTTGGCTCCGTGGCAGTAGGAGCAATTGTTAGCTTCAGCTCACTCTGCATTCGCGCACGCCTAACCCGGCTCGGCTCCGCCTCCTCGGGTGCTGCCCTCCTCTTTCCCATGAGGGAAATGATCAACGAAGAGGAGAAGAATGAGGCGATAGCTCCAAGAAGGGTCATTTTCTTACAAACTCAAAGGTGAATGATGCAAGGGTTGAAGCTTGGATAGAGGGATTCCACCACGATTTGACGATTTGGGGACTTGAGGATTTCGAAGTCGGTAGGATTTGGGGATTGGAAGATTTCGAAAGTAGTAGGATTTGGGGATTTAAAGATTTCGGAATTTTTGTAGGAGTTTGGGATGTGAGGATTTCAAAATTTGTAGGGTTTAGGGATTCGAAATGAAAAGAGGGTGAAAGAAGAAGATACGATGGATGTTGAAGTGGGAATGATGTAAGGGATAATGAGATGAAAGGTGAAATGGATGAAGGCCTGGGGATTCCGATTTGAGAGGGTTGAGGGAAGCAAAGAGGGTGAGAGTAGTGAGGGAAAGGAGAGATTTGAGTGAGTGAGTGAAGTAGTGAGACGGCCCAGTCACGTACTGACTTAAATGGGGGGTGGCCTGATCGGCGATTAATCGCGGATCCCGCGATTCCGCCCCAACTCGCTGTCCCATTCGGGGATTAATCGCGGATCCCGCGATTCCGCCCCCACTCCCTGTCCCATTCGGGGATCAATCCCGGATCCCGCGATTCCGCCCCAATCCCGGATCCCGCGATTCCGCCCCCACTCCCTGTCCCATTCGGGGATCAATCCCGGATCCGGCGATTCCGCCTCAAATCATTGCCTCGATCAGCAATCAATCGCGGTGGGCCCCACTTTGGTGACCATGGGGGGAAATAGGATTGTGTACTGAGTTACTCAGTACGCTTTTATCGTACTGAGTAAACTCAGTTGGGCCTAAGTATGAATGTATGTGGGTTATCCACGCCGTCCATCCGTTTTTCAAGATAATTTCAGTGCTTGAGTCTAAAATAAAAGTATTCCCAAAGCTCAAGTGGACCACACTATAAGAAACAATGGGACTAATGACTTCCACTGTTGAAACCTTGCTAGGGCCGACAGTGATTTTTATTTGTCATCCAACCTATTCATAAGATTACACAGAGATGGATGAAGGTAAAAAACAATTATCAGCTTGATCCAAAACATCTGTGGCCCCCAAGAAATTTTCAACAGTATAATTTCAATTCACACTATTTCCCATGGTGAGGTCCACTTGAGAATTGGATATATCTCATTTTTGGCATCAAGCCATACAATTATCTGTTAAAATGGATGAAACAGCGGCTATAGAGGGGGGCTTCTATGAGCAACAGGACTCTAATAATTGCTGTCATAAAAAGAGCATACGGCGAGGTAGTGTGGTTTATAGAGTGGAATAAAATCACTTGGAGGAACAAATATCTGCAAATTTGTTTTCAAGTACACTATGACAAAAGATTTGCAATTTCAAACACCACTTCTAGATTGAGCAACTTGGATTGCATAAATGATTGAGTGAACACATAGCATGTAAAATAGGAACTGTAGGCATTAGTGAGCAGAAATGAGCTGAAATGAGCAAGAATGAATCAGGCATTTCATCGAACACATGGACTGCAATACATTTCATAAAACATAGCATTTGCAAATCATTTCAAATAAACAACACAACAAGTTCTCAAGCATAGATCGCAACCCGTGATCATTATCTGGGCCCTCAGGGGCCGATAAAACGGTAACATAGGGTTCAAACTTGTCGGCGGTTTCGAAGTAGGAGTTCGACGTAGGTTGTAAGGATCTCTACAATAGACGTATTCTATTAGCAAATATGAAAAAATGGCTTCGATAGTCTAGGTTTTTGGGTCGAGGGTCGAATCTCACTTGTTTGTGGTCCCGCTCGCGGCACGAAGTCTTCCCAAGGAAAAGGAGATCAATGTTCCTTGGTTGGATCCCACTTCTCCGAGCTTCCTCTTCTCTTCTCCTTATCTCCTCTTTTGAAATGCCCTAGGAAAACATAGAAAATTCGTGCAAGGTAGAGAGATGTGAGAAAATGGGGTTATATATAACTCTAGTTTTGATGTAAATGGCCCTTCAGGCACTTATACTCCCATACTAACCCTATATGGGTCATTTTTGGTCAGAAAAGGTCACTAGAAATGCCTGGAATCTTCATTATTGACCATGAAGGGAACGCCCTTGACCGATAAATGCATGAAAAATGTGCCTAAATAAGACTTTAACATCACTATTAATTTTATTACAGTCATTCATTCAATAACTCAGAGAAAAACTATAAGCAACTGTTTTTCCTACAGGGACTAACAAATCTAACAAAAGTATATTTTTTGCCCTTTAATCCCATTGACAAGCCTTGCACTGTACTGATTTTTTGAAGCATGCATAGTGATTTATGTCAAATGAAACTGGAAATTGAGTGGGACAAACTGGAAACAGTGTTGAATGAGCGTCGACCATTAAAAACTTCTTGGGGGTCCACTGTGATGTTTGTGAGAAATCCTCCCCGGCTAAGTTCATTCATAGGGTCACAAAGACCTGGATGAGGAAGAAATACGAATGTGTTGAATGATCCAAATCTTCTATAACCCCAAAAAGGGTTTCAATGGTAGACGTTCAATTCCCCATTGCCTTTTAAAGTGTGGTCTACTCGATAGTTAGATCTATCTTATTTTTCATCTCAAGCCTTAATATGAGCTCGTCAAATAGATGGACGATTTGGATATAACACAGACCTCATGATTGGACCCACAAAAGGATGTGGGGATTACCACAAAAAAAAAAGAACGGAAAAAAAAATGAAAGAGGAAAGAACCTATGGCTACGGTTTTCTATAGCTACAGATTATAACCGTAGCTGTAGACCGGCGATCCATCGCAGCTCCCGCGATTCCACCGCAAGTCGCTGTCCCATTCGGGGATCAATCGTGGATGCGGCGATTCCACCCCCGATCTATGGCTATGGATTGTAACCGTAGCTATAACCGTAGCTATAACCATTACTGTATCCCTTCCTTTATTCTTTACGTGGAGAAATTTTATTTTACCTACATTTTTCTCTAACACATATTTATATAAATATGTATATATAACCATATGAAAAAAAAAATTTATCACTTTTTTTTTTCATTTCTTTCTGTATTCATATAACAAGAATATCTTCTAAACGAAAATTAGTTACTTGACGTATGGGATATGATTTTTGGGCTAGAAGTTGGGCGGGCTCAACCCGACCGACCTGTGGCCGACCCAACATTGGGTTGGGCTTGGGCAAGATGTATCGAGTTTGGTCTTCATGTTTTGCATGAAAAATCATGGAGTTGGAGATTTGATTTCGTTATCCATTGGTTCTTCATGTTCTCCAATTTTTTATCAAAGTTCTCCTTCAACCAGCTCTCAATTGAAAAATCAAGCATGTATGAGGGTTGATCTACTAATTTGTTAAGTCCTTGTTAATTTTCAAGAAATAAAAATTAATTTTTAATTAAAAATTATTAAAAATTATTTTTTTCCCAAGATTTCTCTTCAACTAGCTGTCAATTGAGACTAATTTTGAAGTATTTAGGAGTGTTTGATGAAATGATCATCACATACACTCTCAATGTTATGCATTCAATTTGACTATAGTTGCAGGTGTACACTTTTCCAAATCAGTGATTCGGGTGTCACGATCTTATTAACATGATAACTAGATTGTAGTGTCAAGATCTCATTAACTCAATAACTGGATTGCACAAAATTTTGATAATGAATAATATCAATGTAAATTACTATGTAGACGGCTAGTTTACATCCTGCCTACCAGAGTAACTGCCAATACCCTACCTTCCAAATCCAATAATGTATAAAGATTTTGAAAGCAAGTAAAACCCCATTTCACCATTTTAACTTAATTATTTCCCTCAAATGACCGGAAAAAGTTTAATGACATCCAAACTCAAGACTTACGTTATGTCTCTAGCAGCTGAAGGAAATCCATATTCATCAAATAGGCGCATCAGTCACCAATCTGACCATGCAGATCACCGAATACTTTAATTGGAGCCTTCAATTGCAATATCATGGGTTCCTGCATAAATATCTGCTCTGCGGCATAACAAAGTTCACCCATTTCGTATGAGTCCATAAAGAAGTTTCCATTCGTTGGAGCTTTCCAGTTGGGAGGCCTAAGCAACGTAGATATAATCTGCAAAAAAGTGAATCGTAATAAACAGACTGCCCCTTGCTTAAGAGAGCCTTAAAATTAGATATATTCCTGATCATGCTTGCCTTCTTGTGCAGGTCCTGAGGAGACTTCTGTCTAGTGAATAGCATTTTGTTAGGGTATGCCTGATTAAAAACCTAGATGGAACCATTCGTCTGCTTTCATTCTCGAACTGATCCAATGAAAGTTGCCTCACCAGCCAACCCAAGCTACCAGCAGCCTCTTTAGCAACCACCACATGTAGCATCGTGATTGCAGCTTTGTTAACATGAAAAGGATGGAAGTAACTAAGAAACAAGCAAAATAGTGTATGATCCATGCTTCACAGACATTGTGTGAAATGCCATCCACACCACACATGGATGTGGTTGGGAGTGTTGATCTAGTGACCATTATATGGACAGGCAATAAGACAGAAATCATAGTGATTGGCAACTCTGGACAATTGTTGTAGGTTTTGCTCATTAAATGTTGCTTGTTTGAGCTAGCAATCCCTTTTTTAGGCCACTGATTGTATGGCTAGCACAGTTCGATTGATTTGCTTTTCAAGATACACAACACTCACATGGTTAAGCTTTGACTGGTTAAGCTTGGAACTCGCCATAGTTGGAGTTTTATCGAAACTGAAGATGGGAGAATTAACTTCAGACTGAAGAGGTGAATTTTCTGCGATTAGAAGATCATCAAGCAATACATCTGCAAAAATAGCATAACAGCATTGGACAGTAACTAAAGAAGAATGGTTAATATACAAAGTTTCTAGACCAACGCCATTCAAAATGAGTGGGCCAAACTGAAAATTGAGCAGGACAAACTGGAAAATCGAGCCGGCCAAACTAGGAAATGAGCGGGCCAATCCAGAAATTGAGCGGGCCAAACTGAAAATTCAGCGAGCCAAACTGCAAATTAAGCGGGGCAAACTAGCCTAACTGGAAAATGAGCGGGACAAACTGGAAAATGAGCGGGCCAAACTGGAAAATGAGCGGGACAAACTAGAAAATGAGCGGGCAAACATGGAAATGAGCTGGACAAACTGGAAATTGAGGAGGCCAAACATGGAAATGAGCGGGCCAATCTAGAAATTGAGCGGGCCAAACTGGAAATTCAGCGAGCCAAACTGCAAATTAAGCGGGGCAAACTAGAAATTGAGCGACAAATCGAAAATGAGCGACAAACTGAAATTGAGCGACAAATCGAAAATGAGCGGACAAATCGAAATTGAGCGGCAAACATGGAAATGAGCGGGACAAATCGAAAATGAGCGGGCCAAACATGGAAATGAGCGGGCCAATCTAGAAATTGAGCGGGCCAAATCGGAAATTGAGCAGGACAACTGGAAATTAAGCGAGCCAAACTAGCGTAACTGGAAAATGAGCGGGACAAACTGGAAAATGAGTGGGACAAACTAGAAAATGAGCGGGCCAAACAGGAAAATGAGCGAGCCAAATTGGAAATTGAGCAGGACAAACTGGAAATTGAGCAGGGGAAACATGAAATCAGCGGGGCAAACTAGAAAATCATTATGCCCACCCTTTCCTGTGGTATGATCCACTTGATATTTTGATATGCTTCAATTTGGGGCTCAACCCCTTAATTAGATAGAAAACAGATCGACGGCGTTGATATACTACATGAAACGGATTGACTACTCCCCCTACCACCAGCTAATGGCTGGTGTTCGGTGCTCTGTGGGCCCCATCATGATGTATGTGTTTCAACCATGCTGTCCGTCTTTTTTTATATATCGTTTTATGATATTATACAAAAAAATGTGGTATATCCTGATCTCAATTGGACCACATTATAGGAAACAATGTTTAATGAACATCGACCAATAAAAACCTTTTGGTGGCCATAAAAGTATTGGATCAAGCTGATCTTTGTTTTTAGCCTTCATCTGGGTCTTTATGATGTAATAAACAGATTGGATTTCAGATAAACAGTACAATTGGCCTCAGGAGGATTTAAATGATGGATATCCAATCACTATTGTTTTCCTGTATTGTGGTACATCTAAGATTTATATCCCTCATATTTTTAGGAAAAAGCCCTGAAATGACAATAGGGAAGGATGAAGATTTCCTACTAAGCAGTTTCAGCAACATAGCCATTAGAATGTTGTCTATGTAATGAAGGACTTGGTCCCATGGCTGGCTAGTGGTAGACTCAGGACATGATTTAAGGTCTAATTTGAGGCCCACATATCCAACCAAATTCCATTGATTGGACTTGGTCCCACATATCCAGAACTGGTAGCCTTATTGTTGGGTTTATGCAAAAAACCATAGAGTATGGGAGGGTTTCATACAACCATACACATATCCAAGCCCATGCGGTTGTACATAGAAGAAGTAGCTGAGTGGGTTTTTAGAGTCATTAAGTTGGGACCTCTTATTAAATTTTCTTTCCTTCATGATGGATGGATTAAGTCGAGTTCGACTCGTGTCGAGGTGGGCCAAGCTCGGCTTGACTCGTCCATGCTGAGTCAAGTCGAGTTCGAGTCGAGTCGAGTTGCAATACACCATGGTCGAACTCGGCTTGAACTCAACTTTACTCGCCTCGAGTTGGCCTTTCAATCCGAGCTGTCTTAGGTTTGATGTTAATTTTGTAGGAGCTGTATATTGTTGTGAATGATGTCTTTACTTCACAGTCATTACCATGCATTTCACGGTCAATTATGGCGATGTCGTATCTTTTCATGGTAATTTCCATGCATTGTTCAGGTCTGTTCATGGCTCTAGAGGTGGATGGCCCGCTCAATTTCTAGTTTGTCCCGCCTAATTTCTAGTTTGCTTGCCCCGCTCAATTTTCGATTTGTCCTGCTCAAATTCTAGTTAGGCCCGCTCAATTTCGATTAGGTCCGCTCAATTTCCAGCTTGCCCGCTCAATTTCTGTGGCTGAAATTCCGGGCCTGCTCAATTTCCAGTTTGTCCCGCTCATTTCTATGTTTGCCCGCTCAATTTCCAGTTTGTCCCACTCAACTTCCAGTTTGTCCCGCTCAATTTCCAGTTTGTCCTGCTCAATTTTCAGTTTGGCTCCCTCAATTTCCAGTTTGTCCCGCGTTCATTTCAGTTTGTCCCGCTCAAATTTCAGTTTGGCCCGCTCAATTTCTAGTTTGTCCCGCCCAACTTTCAGCCATAAAATCCTGTATGATATGTCAAGTAACTAATTTTGGTTTAGAAGATATTCTTGTTATATGGTTAAAGAAAGAAATGGAGAAAAAAGAGATAAAATTTTGTTTATATGCTTATATATACATATTGATTATAACTATGTGTAAGTGGAATAAAATTCTCCATGTCAAAAACATGGATTAATCGCGGATCTTGCGATTCCACCATAAGTCGCTGTGACGATCAGAAATCAATCGCGGTTTTGGCGATTCCACCCCAACTCGCTGTGAGGTTCGCTGATCTATGGCTACGGTTTATAACCGTAGCTATAACCATACCCTGATTTTTTTTTTCGTTTCTTTTAGATGGAGAATTTTATTCTACCTATATTTTCTCTTAACACGTATTTATAAAAAGTTAATCCCACATGTGACTATCAGGCAATTTCCTACATTTAAAAACATTATAATCATTCATTCATTTAATTACCACCAGCATAATTATATATACATTCAATGACAATCATTCATTCAATAATGAATCAATGACAATCCTTCATTCAGAATAAAACTTACAATTACAATCATTCGTTTAATAATGAATCAATTACAATCCTTCATTCAATCAATTATAATTACAATTACAATACTGATGAAAATACAAATCTTGGTGAGTCTGTGTGCACTCACATATGGCCAAGTGCATTCTTCATCCACCCTAGATTGAAAATGGATGCAAGTATCAGTAGTCCACTTGCACCTCCGACAACTATACCGATAACTTCTATCGTGTGTCTTCTGTAATTTTTCAAGGGCGAACCACCGCTAGAAGACTCTACAACATAAAAACAAAGAATCAGTCAATTGAAAAAGGATG